>NC_088617.1:13652500-13867500 GCF_036013475.1 Columba livia
TTTGATCAGCCCCATCGCATCCAAACCTACGTTGCCATCGCTGGTGACTAAACCCTGTCTCTTCAGCCACTGCACGTTGTCCTTGCGTTGGTGGTAGGCCTGCAGATGTGGGTCATGCAGGCTGTTGTACTCGTTGCTCATGCGGCGGCCCAGGGGATCCCCAAGGTCAAACGAGCCCGAGGGCCGGTGAAGCTGTGAGAGACGTTCCAGAGTGTGAGCGGGGCAGGAAGGAGCCGCAGGGACGAACGCACCTCCCAGCTCCTCACGCACACAGGCCGGCATTTCCAAACCTGCGAGGCCCAGACTAATTCCTGGCTTACTTCCCACCACAGGAAAGATCTCTCTACTTGAGAGACTCTCCAGCGGAGAAGAAAGCCTGAGCCCAGGCGCTCTGCCTGGTGCCGATCTGCTGGTGCTGGAGGAGCACAGGGGGCTGTTTACTGCGGGGCCAGAGGGCTGCACCCAGTGCTGCACCTGCAAGGAGCTGAGCCGAAATGCTACGGAATGCCGCTGCTCTGGGCACGTTCTCCTTTCTCTGGGCACCAGGGAGCCAGGAGCTTCCCTCGAGTCCCCAGCCCCGGCCGACTGAAGGGCTGCAGCTCCCGCTGTAGAGCTGGTGGCCACGAGGACTTCTCGGGATGACGGGGACCCCATAAAAGAGGAGAGCCCTCCTACCCCTTTCTTCTGCCTTTACCTTTTCCCCCAGCTTTCCCCTGCTGAACACAGGCTTGGAGCTGGGTGTCACGGGGATCTTGACACCAAGGGTGAGGTCCAGCAGCTTAGGATCCATTGGGCCAGTAGCTGCTTCTCCCAGGTGTTGTCTTCTGTGTCCGAGCTAGGAAGACAGAGACCCTCAGGCACAGCTCAATGAGCCTCCTGCCCAGCGGCTGCAAGAAAGGGCCCGTCCCAATGCCCCCGAGCAGCCCCGCCATGTCCCAGGCTCCCCGGCTGAGCCCTCTCCATCGCCCCGCTGCTCACCTCTGCCTGTTTGACAGTGCCCTGAGCACCGCGTCTGCCTTTGGGACAGCAGCGGTGAGACTGCACAGCTCCTGCACTCAGCACCGCGTCTGCCTTTGGGACAGCAGCGGTGCGACTGCGCTGCACAGCTCCTGCACTCAGCACCGCGTCTGCCTTTAGGACTCCAGCAGTCAGACTGTGCTCCACGGCTCCTTCCAAGAGCTCTCCTAGAGCTGCGTCCTGCGCTGGCTCCTGTCGCTCCAGAGGCACCCGGCAGCAGATGCCACGGCCGCTCTCCCGGCGAGCGGCTTTATAGAGCACTCGCCATTGTGGCATCGCGGCGTTGCCGCATTGTCACATCACTGGTTGCCGTGACGCTGCCCTGCTGCTGCCCACCGCCCCGTGTGAGGCCCGTCTGGAGGCCCGTTTGGACAGGCCTGTGGCCCCCGCCCTTCCTGGCCCGGCTTGGAGGGGTCATCTCCACAGGCCCCTTCTCACCTCAACTCTCCTGTGATGCTGTGAAGCAAAGCAGCATCCTCCGCAACCGGGAAGAAAGACAAGGAACTGCCACACCACAGACACTGAGTCTCGGCTCGAGTTTGCCCCCTTTTCCTGTTCAGAGCTCTTCCCTGCCATGGGCAAAGCAGCCTCAACTTGGGGAATTGCACCGAATTGGATTTTTGCCCCATCACTGTCAACATCTAATTCTGAGTTCACATCTCATGAAACACAGAGGACACGCTCCCCTGGACGTTTTGTCAGAGCTCTGCAGTTCAATCATTTCAAAAATAAAGACTATTTGATAGCTGCCTTGTGTCGGGGTATCAGCAATCACAGCAAGGATCCGATGTCAACGTAGCAGCTGGGATTGCCTGTGACGTTCCAACTGTGGCGACATCCCTGCAAGGACATCCACTGAAGGTGCCCACAGAGAACTTGAGGAGAGAACATTGGATCAGAACTGCCATTGCAGGGACACACGGTCATCTCCGAATGCTGCCCTGTCCTGTCAGTACCTGCAGACACAGCTGGGGGTTCTGCTGTCCCTGGGCACTCTGCACACAGGACCTTGGTCAGGACACAAGCGCTGCCAGTAGAGGACGGGGTTGCTCTGGCACAGCAGAGCTGGGCACAAAACAGCTCACCAGCCAGGGACTGAAAACACAGCCCAGAAGACACCTCTGTCCTACCGCTCCAAAATCTTTCACAGGACTCTTTAAAAAGGTTTTTCATTTGTCAACAATCCTGCTGCGCCCCTCCCCGTCCCTCCAAACACAAACCCCACCCTCGTGGGGATTCAGTCCTACAAACTCACTTTGGTCTGTAATGGACATGAGGCTATGAACACCTACCAGTAAACATCAAAAGAGGACCGTTACAGAGCAGAGAAGTTATTCCGAGGTAACTCTTACAAAACCAGAACCCACGAGCAGCACAACAATCTAAAACCAAAGGTCACATTTCTCTCTGGCTTCCCACGAGAGGTCTCGTCCCCAGTCCCAGCGCGGGCCCTGCACACCTTTCACCTCCCAAATTCAGTGCAGGAAACACGTAGGGATGCTCCACACAGCCCCAGCCCCAGCCATCTCCCACAGCTCCAGCCTCGCAAAAACACACAATTCTCCCTTCTCAGCCCTTACCTCTCGCTCAGCATTTTCACGTCTGGTTTGTTCCTCTTGTTGTTGAGCTTGCACGGCAGCAACTTTCTGCTCCATGTCCAACAGCTGCTTCTCGTGCTCCCTCTCTGTCTCTGCCTTCTCCTGTTGCCATCGCTCCAGCAGCTCCTGCAGCTCTGACTGGTGCCCTTCCCGCGCGCGTGCCTGAGGACGAGAGGACAACACTTCAGGATGGAGCCCCAGCCAAGCTCCTCAAAACATGGGAAGCTTCACCCTCCTTTGGGGTTCAGGCCCAAAGAAAACCCCTCTGTCCACCGAGAAAGGGCAGCAAGAAAGGAACAAAGTTCCCGTGACTGCAGCTGGCAGGAGGGTCAGGACTCTGCCCCATGGGAGACGGGAGGCTGGTAAGAGCCCCCCTGTGCTGCCACGCTCTGGGTGGGACGCCCAACCTGCCCTTGAACTCGTCTCACGCCCACGCTCAATCTGTGGCTGCATCTCCTGTCCCAGCACAGTCCTGTGGGCTCCACGTGCCTTCGAGTACGAGCCATCGGCTCTGCTGTGGGCCCGGCAACGTGTGGCCTGCGACACGCGGTTGCTGCCATTTCACACCTCGGGCTGATGTGCTAAAGCCAGCGCACCAAGCTCGCTTGAGGAATTAAAACACCTCTTCTTTCCTACCAGGTCTTGCAGAAGCCTCTGTATTTCTGCTTCATGATCGCTCTGCCGAAGTCTGAGGGTATCGTCATGCTGCTGTTCTCTCCGCAAGAGCTGTTGTGCCGCGTTCTCCCGTTCCTGCCTCAGGAGAGATCTCTCTGCTTCCAGCTCACGTTGAAGACACTTCACTTCCCCTGCAGACCCCACAAATGGCAAGAGTCAGAGTCTACCCAGACCCTGGTTCTGGCCTTACTGACCTTCAGCCCTTGGAGTTTCAGTGCTGGAGGGAACTGTTCCAGCTCCTTCACTCCTCACAAGCACTGCGGACAGAGAGCTGGTTTTATACCATCTTGTCTAGGCAGGGGATCACCAGAAACAAAGCACATGGGCCATCACCTTGTATCACCTCCTTGGCCTGCGTGCCGATGTGAAGTCGCATCTCCAGCTGACTCCGGGCGATCTCCAGCTGAGATACGCGCTGCTGAGCCTCAAACAGGCTGCGCTCCAGGGTCTCCTTCACCGGCCTGCAGGTTGTGGACACGGAGAGAAATGAGCTTCTTGCTCCTGACACCCACAGGGAGGGATCCCAGTGACAAGTGGTTCCAGATCCCTGCCCCTGAGAACGGAAAAGGGGTTGCATGGACACCCGTGCACAGAAAGCATATTTCTACCATTTAAATAGCAATGCGGGCCCCTCCGAGGGAACGCCCAGGCTTTCCTTAGGACCCAGCGTAACACAGCAAGCCCAGCCGAATTTCATCCTGACAGCCAAATCTGAAATGGCTGCTGCCTGATCGATGGCACACAAGTAGCAGTTTTCCTGACCACGTCTGTGCCAGCCAGCAAAAGCCCAACCTCTGCTCACAGGTGCATCCCACCAGCACTTCCAATTGCTCTGCAGGGGGACACCATAAGCAGTTTTTTTTCCCCTCAAGGTTCATCCCTGTTCCGTCCCTGGAAGGTGAGAACATCCGCGAAGCACAGAGGACAGAAGAAAGCCCCGTGCAATGCTGACCAGCTCTGTAATTCCCGACAGCGAGTCATGTCCTGCCCAGGGTTCCTCCCCCTTTACCTGGCCTCTGCCAGCTGCTCGGAAAGGCCTTGTCTGTCCCGCTCCACGGCTGCCAGGCGCAGCTCCAGGGCAGCCTTCTCCTGCACCAGCACCTCCTTCTCTTCACACACCTTGGCCAGTGCGAGCCCTTGGCGAGAGGACTCCTGGCGCAACTGCTCCAGACCAGTGCTGGCCGACTCTTGCTGCCGGGACACCTGGAACGGGACAAACCGCAGCTGGAGCCCTTTCTGTGCAGCCGTGTGCAGAGCAGCCAGCGCCGCTGGCCAGCGGGCGGGAGGAGAAAGAGCTCCTGTCCCGGGGGCTCCAAGTGTGAGAGCAGCTGCTGGTCCCGCACCGAGAGCCTGGGCTGCCAAAAGGCGCTGGCCCCGCTCACTGGCAAGTGATGTGCAAGGCCAGACTGGGCTGCCTGGGACCAGCTGTGGCCCCCCCAGTGCCCAGTGCAGGGGACGGTCACTGCCCTGCTCCTGCTGGCCACACCAGTGCTGGGACAAGCCAGGCTGCTCTTGGCCTTCTTGGCCACCTGGGCACAGGCCGCCTCATGTTCAGCCGCTGCCGACTGGATTCTGCCTCAGAAAAAGGATTCAGAGCTACACAGTTTGTTTCTTTTGCCACAGGTGACAGGAGTCGCCCCGCTCTGATCCACAGACAACACCATCACCTCTTTGCAGCTCAGCAAAAGCCACAGAAGAGGCCAACACGGACCAGAGGATTAAAAGAATCCACAGAAGCAGAGGACAGCGCAGAGAACTGCAGAACTGCTCCACAAGCCATCAACACGGTGCCAAAAAGAAGGGAACAAACCCCCTGCCCTCCAGGGCTCCCGAGTGTCTCCTTGACACAAACCCTGCAGCAGCCAGCAGACACAGCTTCACTCAGCCAAGCAGCCAAACGCCCACCCACAAGCACCAGCTTCTTGGTCTCACCTCACTGAGCTGCTCTTGGGTTTCTTCCTTCTCCTCTGCCAGTCTCCTCAGCTGCACCCGCAGCCCCTCCTGCTGCTCCTCTGCTTCCTGCAGCAGCTGCTCCAGCTGGGCTTTCTCTGCACAGAGCTCTGCCTTGGTTCTTTCACACCAGCTCAGCTGCTCCTGCTCACAGACTCTTGCTCTCTCCAGCTCGGCCACTTTCTCTGACACAACCTCATTCTCTTGCTCCAGCTACAACCACAGAAGCAGAGAGCACATCAAAGACAGGAACATTTCCTACGAGGGAGCTTTGGCTTGGACAGGACAAGGAACAACATTTGCACAGCCAGCCAGTCCTACTGCTGGAAGGCAAGAAGGCTGAGAAGCAGCAGCAGCTGGAGACAAACAGCTGGCAAGAGCTTTGGCAACTCTGCTCACCTGCAGCACAAGGTTGTTCAGCTGCACTTTCTCCACTGCAAGAGCTTCATTGATACTGCTCATGTTGGCTGCTGCAGCACGGAGATCAGCTATTTCAACACTCAGGCTCCTCTGATACCCTGTCAACTCTGCTACTGACTGCTTGGCCAGAAAAAAGGCCAAAAAAGACAGCAAAAAGGCTGTACAGAGACAGAGCTCTCTTTATGCTGCTCTCCATTTCTCACCAAGAATCAGCTAACAGCAAAAACACTGTGCTATGCAATCTCTTTGCCAGTCTGGTCTTATTCAGAAGAGCTTCTGTCAGTCTGATGATTTTTCTGTCCCTTCTGTTTAAAGCAACAGTTTGACCAGGCACAGAAACAGGGCTGTGCAGAATCCGTGTGTTTAAAACGTGAACACAGCTCATCTACGAATCACAGCAGCAGCCACAAAAGATCATGTTGGTAACAGCAAAGTTTAAAACAGCTTCACCTGTCCTGAAGCTCCTTCTTCTCCTGGTCACCAGAGGTTGGACGGGAGCAGCTCACGAGCACAGCTCCAGAAAGCCTCATGTGCTCTGCCTTCAGCTCGGACAAATCTCTGAAGAAGAATCAAGAAAGAGACCGTGTTCGCAGCACCATCTCTATCAGCTCACTCGCTTCTGAAGCGCATCATTGTGCACCGGTCCCAGCTGGCAGGAAAGGTGACATCTTGGCTGGGACGAGCCGCTCATCTGGCACTTTGGGACCAGGACACAGCAGGACAGTTGAGCGATGAGTCTGTTTTCTCCTCAGAGATGAGAAGAAATGTGTGGGACAGCCAGAAGGCCTCAAGGACCTCCACTGACTCTGACTGACTGTTGCTGCTGCTCTAGCTTATTAACATACTCTCATTGTCATTAATAGATGCAAGGAAGTTTACCAAGGTCCCCAGCTTTTATACCCTGGGGATCAGCCTTGAGCGACCTGACAAAAAGAGGTATCAGACCAAGAAAGACAAAATTGGAACATGCAGTAACGGTGGAGAAGCTATTCTTTCTCTCTGATTTGGGGTTGCCCACCTGCCACCCTTCTTGCATTGGTTTCTGTCACTTGGTTTTGGTTGCAAATTAAGGCTGATTTAAACTTACTATTTATTTGGAGTTGTTTTGGGGTGCCTCCATGAGAGCCCCCCCTTGAGGGGCAGGGACCCAGGCATCTAGCGCCCCACATCCTGCCCCACAGCAGTGCTGAGCACCCAGGTATCTGCCCCACCACTTCTCAGCTCCCTGCCCCCCAGTGCTGCAGGGGACCCAGGTGTCCGGCCCATGTGTGCCCCACAGCCCCCTAAGCTGCTGGTGAGGTGGGGCTGAAAATTAGCTTTTTCAGATCCGTGAAGCCCTTATGGGTCTTAGGAGGGACTTGAGGGTCCCCATTGCACACAAAGCCCACCCCCCCACACCACAGGTTCTGGGGAAAGGAAATGATCCTTTTCCTTTTGTCTGCCAGCCCAAGCAAATGTCTTTGGGCTGGAGCTGCTGCTCCACGGGCCTTGGGAGACCATTTCTAGACCCTTTTTAGACCGTTTCCCTCTCATGAGCAAAGCAGCCGCCGCTCAGGGAATTGCCCTGACTTGGCCCCCAGACCCAAAGCAACAGTGGTGCCCCCCGTGCCTCCCCCAGCTTTCACCTGCACAGGACAGGCCGGGAGGCCACGCCGGTCGGTCTTGAGGGGAGAAGAGGAGAAAAGGAGCTCCCGGGGCAGAGAAACGCAGAGCCCGGCACCCAGGGCACACGGAGCGCCGCGCTGGGTACCCAGAGGCAGCTCTACAGAAATTCACTTCGCTACGGCTCCGTGTTCGGAAAAAGACACACAGGAGTCAAACCAAAACTTCATTTGAATAACGAGGAGCCTGCCAGGCATATCCCTGTGGGGTCTCTTCCAAAACACAGGGGACGCAGCCCCCGTTGACCCCAGTTCCCCAGCCCTAGCTCCCGGCCGCAATGATCCCTCCTCCTTTCCCCATGGGCTGAGGTACTCGGAGGGTACAACCTTTCCGATCCGCCTGCTCCCCATGTCCCCACCCACCCCGGGAGCTGCCCGGTTCAACCTCACTGCCCTCATTGCAGCATCGGGCTGTCGCAGCCCATGTTTGTAAAGACCCGGGACAGCTGCTCCTGCCCCAGGCAAAGGGCTCTGCTGGGCACCCACAGGCACACGCAGGCTCAGGGCTGCACCCCAGGACACACGCAGGGCCCAGGAGGAGCCGAGCTGGGCTCTTTTATGGGAGCGCTCCAGAAACTTCTCTCAGCCGAGGCGTTTCATTGGTCACGGGCCCTGTCTGTCCACCAAGGGTGGGAACATTACCATAGTGGTCTCCTGGGCCAGAAGCTTCTGGTGCTTTGGGGGCGGGGGGAAGCGAATCTGCCCCCTGGGCAAGGGAGAAACAGCAGAGAGGTCGCTCAGCAACTGCTGCCCACAAGCAGCAGCCCTGGCATTTCCCAGCTCCCTCAACACATTGAGCGTATTTCCAGTCCAAAACTCCAGCCCAAACTACTCAGGCTCCAGGACCACACATTCAGTTAATTAACTATCTATATTACATCAGTTCACTATATATCATAAGTAATAGATCATTTATATATAATATATGACATTCTTATAATCACAACCATTGATTTCTGTGCATTTACATATATATATATCTAGCTTTATTACATATATTTATATATAATATGTATTACATTACATTACATTACATTACATTATATATATGATTTATCTATTATATGTATTTTTATATATATAGTTTTAATTATGGATATTTTGGCTACTTCCTCGGCCTGCTCTTCTGCATTGAGACAATATCCCAGGTGTCTTGGGAAGATTTTCCTCTATCCCTCATTGTAACCTTAGTGGTATTGTCCTACTTGGAGCTTTTTCAGAACTCTCTTATGGGAGAGATGGTCACTGCACTCCCTGAATTTCAGTCTATAGCCCTGGCAGAGCCAGGCAATGGTGCACCATGAATAGTGGATGTACTGTGAGGGTTGTACTGATCTCAGCTGTCAAAATGGAGCACTGCCGGCCCTGCTGGGGCTTCTCCCTTTGGGAGCTGGCAAAAGAGCAGCAGATGTGCTTAAACACAGCGAGCTGGGGCCTCTGATGGGCTGTGGTGGTGGAGCTGAGGTGTCCTGTTGTCTGCACCATGAACACAATCACTGGAGATGTGCTGATTGCCTTCACCACTGTAGCTCTCTGCTCCGTGTGACCTCAGCCAGCAAAAGGATGCTTTCAAAAGGCAGAGCTATGGGAGAGGCAAACCAGGGCTGCCTGTGTTGGCGAATCTTCACGGAATAGTTTGGGCTGGAACCTTTGAAGATCATCTACTCCAAGCCCCTGAAATGAGCAGGGACACCTTCAGCATTTTAGAGCACAAGTCTTACGAGGAACAGCTGAGGGAACCGGAGTTGTTTGTGTGTGCATGTTTGTTATGTATGGAAGACCAGTAAGGGTAGACCAGCAGTCTGAGGGCCGTACCAAGCTCAGTAGTTTCACGGCAATGTCCTCAACCCCGGCCCCAGGGAGGCAGCAGACTTCTCTATGGGGAAGGTCTGTCTGGCATTTTGGACCTTCTGTTCCTGACAGAAGCGAGTCACCTACAACTGAAACCCATTTTTGTCTTCCTCGTGTAGCTGCTCTTGATAGAGCAGGTATGCTTCCTGACCCTGTCAACACCTCTGGTGTGGATGGGCCTTCATCCTCATGATCCATTGACTGGTCTTCCACATCCAGAGCCTCAGACCTGTTGTACAGACGCACCTGGGAGGGCGAGGTGGGCAAGGAGGGGTTTCACCTGCTGCCCCAAGTGTGGACTTGCTTCCATTCACTCCTTTCCCTTGAGCTACTGCCTCCAGCCTGGCAGGGTGAGGGTAAAGGAGCCCCTTGATCTTGGTGGGTTTTGTTGGGTATTTTTGGTGGCTCTTCCTGTCCCAGGGAAGCCAGAGCATAGTCCCACCAGTCTCCTTAGACTCCCTGATGCTTCTTAACCTTCCTGCTTCCTCTCTTAGCTCTGCCACCAGGCTGAGCAGATGGACACCTGGTCACCCCTCACACAGCTCTGATCTCTACTGCCATCCCACCCCAGGAAAGGCTCTGGCACTGCCAGCAGCCCCAGACCTGCAGGGCTGCATGTTTCCCTGGCAGCTCTGCCTCGGTTGCTGCAGGACCTTCCTGGCAAGTGCAGAGGACACGACTTTCTGCTGGGTGGATACCATGGCCAAGCTCCTCCTAGGAGGGTGACAACCACCAGCTGAGCTCGGCTCTTGAGCCGGCGAGGTGACGGCGCCCTCCCCGCACGCACGGGCCTTGCCACACGCTGCGGGCTGGCGCTGCTGCTGACAGGTGGGGGGAGAGCGGCGGTCAGCGTGGCTCCGGCCAGGCCCAGGTCTCCTCGGCGCCTCTGGCCAGAGCTGCCGGCTCCGGGTGTCCTCTCTCGGCATTTCCCGCCTCAGGAAACCCCTCAGCGTGGCAAGGTGTGCCGCTCCGCCGCCCATCGGGTGCAGGAGCAGCTCCCTCAGCCAAGAAGGCAGCCACAAGCCAGCACTTGGCAACAAACTCTTTATTGGAAGCACAGGGCTGTACTTGGCGGAGCTGCCCAGGGCTCTCCGCGTCTCTTGCCGCAGCCCTGCCCAGGACATGGCCCGCCAGCCTCCCAGCTAACGGCCTCGCTGCTGACGCGCCTGCTGGGGCTCGCCTCCCACCGGCTGGCCGCGCGCTGCTCTGCGTCGTGCTGCTCTCTGGGCAGGGCCCTTCGGAGCTGCCGGAGGGACGGGCTGTCTGCAGAGCTGTGGGCCCGTGGAGGGGCGGGTGTCCTCAGCGGGACGGCTCTCCTCTCCGGATCCAGGTCCGGGCCACTTTGCTCCCTTGGCGGCTTCCAGGCTCCGCTCTTCAGGTGCGCCGGGGAATCGTTGTCCTTCCTCCATGCCTGGACTTGAGAAAGGCGCCTGGGGTGGCTGCGGCCGTCTGTTGGAGACACCTCCCCTGAGAAGCTCCAGCATTGCAGAACATGTGCAGCTACAGCCTCCTTCAGACTGAGAGGCTCCAATGGCTTCCAAGGTGCTGCAAACAATGTTGACAGCTTCTCTGGTCAGATGGTGAAGCAAATCCTTTGAAGTTGCTCTGTCGGAAGCTGCTGTTTCAGCTTGCCCCGATTTCTCTTCCTCAGATTTGCCCGCTCCGGTGGTTCCTCCAGCAACAGGCCCTGGCTCAGATGTGCCGGATGCAAAGTGCTTCCCCAAGCTCTCCGACACGGTCGCTGTGAGCTGCTTGGCCGCCAGTCCAATTTGCTGCCGATGGTGCAGAGAAGAGATCTCCGCAGGCTCTGCAGCTCTGAGCGCACCGGCTGCACCTTTGTGTCCCAGCTCAGGTTGGGAGGGGCTTTGGCCCTTGCCCAAAGCTGCATTGACTCTTAAGCGTCGCCCCCATTTCATGGAGTTGTTTTCTCCTTTGGGTGGAGGTGGGCACGATGGTTTCTGAGGCAGCAGCAGCCGCTGTCCCAGACAAGATGGTTTCTGAGGCAGCAGCAGCCGCTGTCCCAGGCGAGAAGTGTCCATCTCTCCCGTCAGTTTGGGAGCATGCTCTAACTTGGGCAGGTGTCGCGGAGGCTTCTCCTGCAAGGTGACAGCAGGTTGTGTCTGGCTGTGGGCTGGACAAGCGCTCCTGGCCCTGCGTGCTGAGGCGTCCCGCGGGCCCAGGACAGGGCTCTGCTCCAGCCCCGCGACGAGGGCGGAAGGGAAGGGCTTCCCTCGGGACGCTGCGTGTCTGTGAACACCCCGCTTTGCTGACCTGCTCTCGGATGGACGCTTTCTCGGCCTCCAGCTTGAGCATGGTCCGGTACTGCCTGTACTGGTTGAACTCCTTCAGCGAGCAAACCACCTGTGGAGAGCCAGGGGCAGAAATCCCCCAAGCGCTGTGAAGCCGGCTGCGCAGACCGCCTTCCCGAAACAGCCGGGCCCGGCGGGAGGGGAGCTGCTCCTCTGCACACCCTCCTCTGCGCTCGGGAACCCCGCTGGGAGGGAACCGTTTTGATCAGCCCCATCGCATCCAAACCTACGTTGCCATCGCTGGTGACTAAACCCTGTCTCTTCAGCCACTGCACGTTGTCCTTGCGTTGGTGGTAGGCCTGCAGATGTGGGTCATGCAGGCTGTTGTACTCGTTGCTCATGCGGCGGCCCAGGGGATCCCCAAGGTCAAACGAGCCCGAGGGCCGGTGAAGCTGTGAGAGACGTTCCAGAGTGTGAGCGGGGCAGGAAGGAGCCGCAGGGACGAACGCACCTCCCAGCTCCTCACGCACACAGGCCGGCATTTCCAAACCTGCGAGGCCCAGACTAATTCCTGGCTTACTTCCCACCACAGGAAAGATCTCTCTACTTGAGAGACTCTCCAGCGGAGAAGAAAGCCTGAGCCCAGGCGCTCTGCCTGGTGCCGATCTGCTGGTGCTGGAGGAGCACAGGGGGCTGTTTACTGCGGGGCCAGAGGGCTGCACCCAGTGCTGCACCTGCAAGGAGCTGAGCCGAAATGCTACGGAATGCCGCTGCTCTGGGCACGTTCTCCTTTCTCTGGGCACCGGGGAGCCAGGAGCTTCCCTCGAGCCCCCAGCCCCGGCCGACTGAAGGGCTGCAGCTCCCGCTGTAGAGCAGGGGGCCACGAGGACTTGTCTGGATCACAGGGACCCCATAAAAGAGGAGAGCCCTCCTACCCCTTTCTTCTGCCTTTACCTTTTCCCCCAGCTTTCCCCTGCTGAACACAGGCTTGGAGCCGGGTGTCACGGGGATCTTGACACCGAGGGTGAGGTCCAGCAGCTTAGGGTCCATTGGGCCAGTAGCTGCTTCTCCCAGGTGTTGTCTTCTGTGTCCGAGCTAGGAAGACAGAGACCCTCAGGCACAGCTCAATGAGCCTCCTGCCCAGCGGCTGCAAGAAAGGGCCCGTCCCAATGCCCCCGAGCAGCCCCGCCATGTCCCAGGCTCCCCGGCTGAGCCCTCTCCATCGCCCCGCTGCTCACCTCTGCCTGTTTGACAGTGCCCTGAGCACCGCGTCTGCCTTTGGGACAGCAGCGGTGAGACTGCACAGCTCCTGCACTCAGCACCGCGTCTGCCTTTGGGACAGCAGCGGTGAGACTGCGCTGCACAGCTCCTGCACTCAGCACCTTTAGGACTCCAGCAGTCAGACTGTGCTCCACAGCTCCTTCCAAGAGCTCTCCTAGAGCTGCGTCCTGCGCTGGCTCCTGTCGCTCCAGAGGCACCCGGCAGCAGATGCCACGGCCGCTCTCCCGGCGAGCGGCTTTATAGAGCACTCGCCATTGTGGCATCGCGGCGCTGCCGCATTGTCACATCACTGGTTGCCGTGACGCTGCCCTGCTGCTGCCCACCGCCCCGTGTGAGGCCCGTCTGGAGGCCCGTTTGGACAGGCCTGTGGCCCCCGCCCTTCCTGGCCCGGCTTGGAGGGGTCATCTCCACAGGCCCCTTCTCACCTCAACTCTCCTGTGATGCTGTGAAGCAAAGCAGCATCCTCCGCAACCGGGAAGAAAGACAAGGAACTGCCACACCACAGACACTGAGTCTCGGCTCGAGTTTGCCCCCTTTTCCTGTTCAGAGCTCTTCCCTGCCATGGGCAAAGCAGCCTCAACTTGGGGAATTGCACCGAATTGGATTTTTGCCCCATCACTGTCAACATCTAATTCTGAGTTCACATCTCATGAAACACAGAGGACACGCTCCCCTGGACGTTTTGTCAGAGCTCTGCAGTTCAATCATTTCAAAAATAAAGACTATTTGATAGCTGCCTTGTGTCGGGGTATCAGCAATCACAGCAAGGATCCGATGTCAACGTAGCAGCTGGGATTGCCTGTGACGTTCCAACTGTGGCGACATCCCTGCAAGGACATCCACTGAAGGTGCCCACAGAGAACTTGAGGAGAGAACATTGGATCAGAACTGCCATTGCAGGGACACACGGTCATCTCCGAATGCTGCCCTGTCCTGTCAGTACCTGCAGACACAGCTGGGGGTTCTGCTGTCCCTGGGCACTCTGCACACAGGACCTTGGTCAGGACACAAGCGCTGCCAGTAGAGGACGGGGTTGCTGTGGCACAGCAGAGCTGGGCACAAAACAGCTCACCAGCCAGGGACTGAAAACACAGCCCAGAAGACACCTCTGTCCTACCGCTCCAAAATCTTTCACAGGACTCTTTAAAAAGGTTTTTCATTTGTCAACAATCCTGCTGCGCCCCTCCCCGTCCCTCCAAACACAAACCCCACCCTCGTGGGGATTCAGTCCTACAAACTCACTTTGGTCTGTAATGGACATGAGGCTATGAACACCTACCAGTAAACATCAAAAGAGGACCGTTACAGAGCAGAGAAGTTATTCCGAGGTAACTCTTACAAAACCAGAACCCACGAGCAGCACAACAATCTAAAACCAAAGGTCACATTTCTCTCTGGCTTCCCACAAGAGGTCTCGTCCCCAGTCCCAGCGCGGGCCCTGCACACCTTTCACCTCCCAAATTCAGTGCAGGAAACACGTAGGGATGCTCCACACAGCCCCAGCCCCAGCCATCTCCCACAGCTCCAGCCTCGCAAAAACACACAATTCTCCCTTCTCAGCCCTTACCTCTCGCTCAGCATTTTCACGTCTGGTTTGTTCCTCTTGTTGTTGAGCTTGCACGGCAGCAACTTTCTGCTCCATGTCCAACAGCTGCTTCTCGTGCTCCCTCTCTGTCTCTGCCTTCTCCTGTTGCCATCGCTCCAGCAGCTCCTGCAGCTCTGACTGGTGCCCTTCCCGCGCGCGTGCCTGAGGACGGGAGGACAACACTTCAGGATGGAGCCCCAGCCAAGCTCCTCAAAACATGGGAAGCTTCACCCTCCTTTGGGGTTCAGGCCCAAAGAAAACCCCTCTGTCCACCGAGAAAGGGCAGCAAGAAAGGAACAAAGTTCCCGTGACTGCAGCTGGCAGGAGGGTCAGGACTCTGCGTCATAGGAGACGGGAGGCTGGTAAGAGCCCCCCTGTGCTGCCACGCTCTGGGTGGGACGCCCAACCTGCCCTTGAACTCGTCTCACGCCCATGCTCAATCTGTGGCTGCATCTCCTGTCCCAGCACAGTCCTGTGGGCTCCACGTGCCTTCGAGTACGAGCCATCGGCTCTGCTGTGGGCCCGGCAACGTGTGGCCTGCGACACGCGGTTGCTGCCATTTCACACCTCGGGCTGTTGTGCTAAAGCCAGCCCACCAAGCTCGCTTGAGGAATTAAAACACCTCTTGTTTCCTACCAGGTCTTGCAGAAGCCTCTGTATTTCTGCTTCATGATCGCTCTGCCGAAGTCTGAGGGTATCGTCATGCTGCTGTTCTCTCCGCAAGAGCTGTTGTGCCGCGTTCTCCCGTTCCTGCCTCAGGAGAGATCTCTCTGCTTCCAGCTCACGTTGAAGACACTTCACTTCCCCTGCAGACCCCACAAATGGCAAGAGTCAGAGTCTACCCAGACCCTGGTTCTGGCCTTACTGACCTTCAGCCCTTGGAGTTTCAGTGCTGGAGGGAACTGTTCCAGCTCCTTCACTCCTCACAAGCACTGCGGACAGAGAGCTGGTTTTATACCATCTTGTCTAGGCAGGGGATCACCAGAAACAAAGCACATGGGCCATCACCTTGTATCACCTCCTTGGCCTGCGTGACGATGTGAAGTCGCATCTCCATCTGACTCCGGGCGATCTCCAGCTGAGATACGCGCTGCTGAGCCTCAAACAGGCTGCGCTCCAGGGTCTCCTTCACCGGCCTGCAGGTTGTGGACACGGAGAGAAATGAGCTTCTTGCTCGATGACACCCACAGGGAGGGATCCCAGTGACAAGTGGTTCCAGATCCCTGCCCCTGAGAACGGAAAAGGGGTTGCATGGACACCCGTGCACAGAAAGCATATTTCTACCATTTAAATAGCAATGCGGGCCCCTCCGAGGGAACGCCCAGGCTTTCCTTAGGACCCAGAGTAACACAGCAAGCCCAGCCGAATTTCATCCTGACAGCCAAATCTCAAATGGCTGCTGATTGATGGGTCGCACAAGTAGCAGTTTTCCTGACAACGTCTGTGCCAGCCAGCAAAAGCCCAACCTCTGCTCACAGGTGCATCCCACCAGCACTTCCAATTGCTCTGCAGGGGGACACCATAAGCAGTTTTTTTTCCCCTCAAGGTTCATCCCTGTTCCGTCCCTGGAAGGTGAGAACATCCGCGAAGCACAGAGGACAGAAGAAAGCCCCGTGCAATGCTGACCAGCTCTGTAATTCCCGACAGCGAGTCATGTCCTGCCCAGGGTTCCTCCCCCTTTACCTGGCCTCTGCCAGCTGCTCGGAAAGGCCTTGTCTGTCCCGCTCCACGGCTGCCAGGCGCAGCTCCAGGGCAGCCTTCTCCTGCACCAGCACCTCCTTCTCTTCACACACCTTGGCCAGTGCGAGCCCTTGGCGAGAGGACTCCTGGCGCAACTGCTCCAGACCAGTGCTGGCCGACTCTTGCTGCCGGGACACCTGGAACGGGACAAACCGCAGCTGGAGCCCTTTCTGTGCAGCCGTGTGCAGAGCAGCCAGCGCCGCTGGCCAGCGGGCGGGAGGAGAAAGAGCTCCTGTCCCGGGGGCTCCAAGTGTGAGAGCAGCTGCTGGTCCCGCACCGAGAGCCTGGGCTGCCAAAAGGCGCTGGCCCCGCTCACTGGCAAGTGATGTGCAAGGCCAGACTGGGCTGCCTGGGACCAGCTGCGGCCCCCCCAGTGCCCAGTGCAGGGGACGGTCACTGCCCTGCTCCTGCTGGCCACACCAGTGCTGGGACAAGCCAGGCTGCTCTTGGCCTTCTTGGCCACCTGGGCACAGGCCGCCTCATGTTCAGCCGCTGCCGACTGGATTCTGCCTCAGAAAAAGGATTCAGAGCTACACAGTTTGTTTCTTTTGCCACAGGTGACAGGAGTCGCCCCGCTCTGATCCACAGACAACACCATCACCTCTTTGCAGCTTAGCAAAAGCCACAGAAGAGGCCAACACGGACCAGAGGATTAAGAGAATCCACAGAAGCAGAGGACAGCGCAGAGAACTGCAGAACTGCTCCGCAAGCCATCAACACGGTGCCTAAAAGAAGGGAACAAACCCCCTGCCCTCCAGGGCTCCCGAGTGTCTCCTTGACACAAACCCTGCAGCAGCCAGCAGACACAGCTTCACTCAGCCAAGCAGCCAAACGCCCACCCACAAGCACCAGCTTCTTGGTCTCACCTCACTGAGCTGCTCTTGGGTTTCTTCCTTCTCCTCTGCCAGTCTCCTCAGCTGCACCCGCAGCCCCTCCTGCTGCTCCTCTGCTTCCTGCAGCAGCTGCTCCAGCTGGGCTTTCTCTGCACAGAGCTCTGCCTTGGTTCTTTCACACCAGCTCAGCTGCTCCTGCTCACAGACTCTTGCTCTCTCCAGCTCGGCCACTTTCTCTGACACAACCTCATTCTCTTGCTCCAGCTACAACCACAGAAGCAGAGAGCACATCAAAGACAGGAACATTTCCTACGAGGGAGCTTTGGCTTGGACAGGACAAGGAACAACATTTGCACAGCCAGCCAGTCCTACTGCTGGAAGGCAAGAAGGCTGAGGAGCAGCAGCAGCTGGAGACAAACAGCTGGCAAGAGCTTTGGCAGCTCTGCTCACCTGCAGCACAAGGTTGTTCAGCTGCACTTTCTCCACTGCAAGAGCTTCATTGATACTGCTCGTGTTGGCTGCTGCAGCATGGAGATCAGCTATTTCAACACTCAGGCTCCTCTGATACCCTGTCAACTCCGCTACTGACTGCTTGGCCAGAAAAAAGGCCAAAAAAGACAGCAAAAAGGCTGTACAGAGACAGAGCTCTCTTTATGCTGCTCTCCATTTCTCACCAAGAATCAGCTAACAGCAAAAACACTGTGCCATGCAATCTCTTTGCCAGTCTGGTCTTATTCAGAAGAGCTTCTGTCAGTCTGATGATTTTTCTGTCCCTTCTGTTTAAAGCAACAGTTTGACCAGGCACAGAAACAGGGCTGTGCAGAATCCGTGTGTTTAAAACGTGAACACAGCTCATCTACAAATCACAGCAGCAGCCACAAAAGATCATGTTGGTAACAGCAAAGTTTAAAACAGCTTCACCTGTCCTGAAGCTCCTTCTTCTCCAGGTCACCAGAGGTTGGACGGGAGCAGCTCACGAGCACAGCTCCAGAAAGCCTCATGTGCTCTGCCTTCAGCTCAGACAAATCTCTGAAGAAGAATCAAGAAAGAGACCGTGTTCGCAGCACCATCTCTATCAGCTCTCTCGCTTCTGAAGCGCATCATTGTGCACCGGTCCCAGCTGGCAGGAAAGGTGACATCTTGGCTGGGACGAGCCGCTCATCTGGCACTTTGGGACCAGGACACAGCAGGACAGTTGAGCGATGAGTCTGTTTTCTCCTCAGAGATGAGAAGAAATGTGTGGGACAGCCAGAAGGCCTCAAGGACCTCCACTGACTCTGACTGACTGTTGCTGCTGCTCTAGCTTATTAACATACTCTCATTGTCATTAATAGATGCAAGGAAGTTTACCAAGGTCCCCAGCTTTTATACCCTGGGGATCAGCCTTGAGCGACCTGACAAAAAGAGGTATCAGACCAAGAAAGACAAAATTGGAACATGCAGTAACGGTGGAGAAGCTATTCTTTCTCTCTGATTTGGGGTTGCCCACCTGCCACCCTTCTTGCATTGGTTTCTGTCACTTGGTTTTGGTTGCAAATTAAGGCTGATTTAAACTTACTATTTATTTGGAGTTGTTTTGGGGTGCCTCCATGAGAGCCCCCCCTTGAGGGGCAGGGACCCAGGCATCTAGCGCCCCACATCCTGCCCCACAGCAGTGCTGAGCACCCAGGTATCTGCCCCACCACTTCTCAGCTCCCTGCCCCCCAGTGCTGCAGGGGACCCAGGTGTCCGGCCCATGTGTGCCCCACAGCCCCCTAAGCTGCTGGTGAGGTGGGGCTGAAAATTAGCTTTTTCAGATCCGTGAAGCCCTTATGGGTCTTAGGAGGGACTTGAGGGTCCCCATTGCACACAAAGCCCACCCCCCCACACCACAGGTTCTGGGGAAAGGAAATGATCCTTTTCCTTTTGTCTGCCAGCCCAAGCAAATGTCTTTGGGCTGGAGCTGCTGCTCCACGGGCCTTGGGAGACCATTTCTAGACCCTTTTTAGACCGTTTCCCTCTCATGAGCAAAGCAGCCGCCGCTCAGGGAATTGCCCTGACTTGGCCCCCAGACCCAAAGCAACAGTGGTGCCCCCCGTGCCTCCCCCAGCTTTCACCTGCACAGGACAGGCCGGGAGGCCACGCCGGTCGGTCTTGAGGGGAGAAGAGGAGAAAAGGAGCTCCCGGGGCAGAGAAACGCAGAGCCCGGCACCCAGGGCACATGGAGCGCCGCGCTGGGTACCCAGAGGCAGCTCTACAGAAATTCACTTCGCTACGGCTCCGTGTTCGGAAAAAGACACACAGGAGTCAAACCAAAACTTCATTTGAATAATGAGGAGCCTGCCAGGCATATCCCTGTGGGGTCTCTTCCAAAACACAGGGGACACAGCCCCCGTTGACCCCAGTTCCCCAGCCCTAGCTCCCGGCCGCAATGATCCCTCCTCCTTTCCCCATGGGCTGAGGTACTCGGAGGGTACAACCTTTCCGATCCGCCTGCTCCCCATGTCCCCACCCACCCCGGGAGCTGCCCGGTTCAACCTCACTGCCCTCATTGCAGCATCGGGCTGTCGCAGCCCATGTTTGTAAAGACCCGGGACAGCTGCTCCTGCCCCAGGCAAAGGGCTCTGCTGGGCACCCACAGGCACACGCAGGCTCAGGGCTGCACCCCAGGACACACGCAGGGCCCAGGAGGAGCCGAGCTGGGCTCTTTTATGGGAGCGCTCCAGAAACTTCTCTCAGCCGAGGCGTTTCATTGGTCACGGGCCCTGTCTGTCCACCAAGGGTGGGAACATTACCATAGTGGTCTCCTGGGCCAGAAGCTTCTGGTGCTTTGGGGGCGGGGGGAAGCGAATCTGCCCCCTGGGCAAGGGAGAAACAGCAGAGAGGTCGCTCAGCAACTGCTGCCCACAAGCAGCAGCCCTGGCATTTCCCAGCTCCCTCAACACATTGAGCGTATTTCCAGTCCAAAACTCCAGCCCAAACTACTCAGGCTCCAGGACCACACATTCAGTTAATTAACTATCTATATTACATCAGTTCACTATATATCATAAGTAATAGATCATTTATATATAATATATGACATTCTTATAATCACAACCATTGATTTCTGTGCATTTACATATATATATATCTAGCTTTATTACATATATTTATATATAATATGTATTACATTACATTACATTACATTACATTATATATATGATTTATCTATTATATGTATTTTTATATATATAGTTTTAATTATGGATATTTTGGCTACTTCCTCGGCCTGCTCTTCTGCATTGAGACAATATCCCAGGTGTCTTGGGAAGATTTTCCTCTATCCCTCATTGTAACCTTAGTGGTATTGTCCTACTTGGAGCTTTTTCAGAACTCTCTTATGGGAGAGATGGTCACTGCACTCCCTGAATTTCAGTCTATAGCCCTGGCAGAGCCAGGCAATGGTGCACCATGAATAGTGGATGTATTGTGAGGGTTGTACTGATCTCAGCTGTCAAAATGGAGCACTGCCGGCCCTGCTGGGGCTTCTCCCTTTGGGAGCTGGCAAAAGAGCAGCAGATGTGCTTAAACACAGCGAGCTGGGGCCTCTGATGGGCTGTGGTGGTGGAGCTGAGGTGTCCTGTTGTCTGCACCATGAACACAATCACTGGAGATGTGCTGATTGCCTTCACCACTGTAGCTCTCTGCTCCGTGTGACCTCAGCCAGCAAAAGGATGCTTTCAAAAGGCAGAGCTATGGGAGAGGCAAACCAGGGCTGCCTGTGTTGGCGAATCTTCACGGAATAGTTTGGGCTGGAACCTTTGAAGATCATCTACTCCAAGCCCCTGAAATGAGCAGGGACACCTTCAGCATTTTAGAGCACAAGTCTTACGAGGAACAGCTGAGGGAACAGGAGTTGTTTGTGTGTGCATGTTTGTTATGTATGGAAGACCAGTAAGGGTAGACCAGCAGTCTGAGGGCCGTACCAAGCTCAGTAGTTTCATGGCAATGTCCTCAACCCCGGCCCCAGGGAGGCAGCAGACTTCTCTATGGGGAAGGTCTGTCTGGCATTTTGGACCTTCTGTTCCTGACAGAAGCGAGTCACCTACAACTGAAACCCATTTTTGTCTTCCTCGTGTAGCTGCTCTTGATAGAGCAGGTATGCTTCCTGACCCTGTCAACACCTCTGGTGTGGATGGGCCTTCATCCTCATGATCCATTGACTGGTCTTCCACATCCAGAGCCTCATACCTGTTGTACAGACGCACCTGGGAGGGCGAGGTGGGCAAGGAGGGGTTTCACCTGCTGCCCCAAGTGTGGACTTGCTTCCATTCACTCCTTTCCCTTGAGCTACTGCCTCCAGCCTGGCAGGGTGAGGGTAAAGGAACCCCTTAATCTTGGTGGGTTTTGTTGGGTATTTTTGGTGGCTCTTCCTGTCCCAGGGAAGCCAGAGCATAGTCCCACCAGTCTCCTTAGACTCCCTGATGCTTCTTAACCTTCCTGCTTCCTCTCTTAGCTCTGCCACCAGGCTGAGCAGATGGACACCTGGTCACCCCTCACACAGCTCTGATCTCTACTGCCATCCCACCCCAGGAAAGGCTCTGGCACTGCCAGCAGCCCCAGACCTGCAGGGCTGCATGTTTCCCTGGCAGCTCTGCCTCGGTTGCTGCAGGACCTTCCTGGCAAGTGCAGAGGACACGACTTTCTGCTGGGTGGATACCATGGCCAAGCTCCTCCTAGGAGGGTGACAACCACCAGCTGAGCTCGGCTCTTGAGCCGGCGAGGTGACGGCGCCCTCCCCGCACGCACGGGCCTTGCCACACGCTGCGGGCTGGCGCTGCTGCTGACAGGTGGGGGGAGAGCGGCGGTCAGCGTGGCTCCGGCCAGGAACAGGTCTCCTCGGCGCCTCTGGCCAGAGCTGCCGGCTCCGGGTGGCCTCTCTCGGCATTTCCCGCCTCAGGAAACCCCTCAGCGTGGCAAGGTGTGCCGCTCCGCCGCCCATCGGGTGCAGGAGCAGCTCCCTCAGCCAAGAAGGCAGCCACAAGCCAGCACTTGGCAACAAACTCTTTATTGGAAGCACAGGGCTGTACTTGGCGGAGCTGCCCAGGGCTCTCCGCGTCTCTTGCCGCAGCCCTGCCCAGGACATGGCCCGCCAGCCTCCCAGCTAACGGCCTCGCTGCTGACGCGGCTGCTGGGGCTCGCCTCCCACCGGCTGGCCGCGCGCTGCTCTGCGTCGTGCTGCTCTCTGGGCAGGGCCCTTCGGAGCTGCCGGAGGGACGGGCTGTCTGCAGAGCTGTGGGCCCGTGGAGGGGCGGGTGTCCTCAGCGGGACGGCTCTCCTCTCCGGATCCAGGTCCGGGCCACTTTGCTCCCTTGGCGGCTTCCAGGCTCCGCTCTTCAGGTGCGCCGGGGAATCGTTGTCCTTCCTCCATGCCTGGACTTGAGAAAGGCGCCTGGGGTGGCTGCGGCCGTCTGTTGGAGACACCTCCCCTGAGAAGCTCCAGCATTGCAGAACATGTGCAGCTACAGCCTCCTTCAGACTGAGAGGCTCCAATGGCTTCCAAGGTGCTGCAAACAATGTTGACAGCTTCTCTGGTCAGATGGTGAAGCAAATCCTTTGAAGTTGCTCTGTCGGAAGCTGCTGTTTCAGCTTGCCCCGATTTCTCTTCCTCAGATTTGCCCGCTCCGGTGGTTCCTCCAGCAACAGGCCCTGGCTCAGATGTGCCGGATGCAAAGTGCTTCCCCAAGCTCTCCGACACGGTCGCTGTGAGCTGCTTGGCCGCCAGTCCAATTTGCTGCCGATGGTGCAGAGAAGAGATCTCCGCAGGCTCTGCAGCTCTGAGCGCACCGGCTGCACCTTTGTGTCCCAGCTCAGGTTGGGAGGGGCTTTGGCCCTTGCCCAAAGCTGCATTGACTCTTAAGCGTCGCCCCCATTTCATGGAGTTGTTTTCTCCTTTGGGTGGAGGTGGGCACGATGGTTTCTGAGGCAGCAGCAGCCGCTGTCCCAGACAAGATGGTTTCTGAGGCAGCAGCAGCCGCTGTCCCAGGCGAGAAGTGTCCATCTCTCCCGTCAGTTTGGGAGCATGCTCTAACTTGGGCAGGTGTCGCGGAGGCTTCTCCTGCAAGGTGACAGCAGGTTGTGTCTGGCTGTGGGCTGGACAAGCGCTCCTGGCCCTGCGTGCTGAGGCGTCCCGCGGGCCCAGGACAGGGCTCTGCTCCAGCCCCGCGACGAGGGCGGAAGGGAAGGGCTTCCCTCGGGACGCTGCGTGTCTGTGAACACCCCGCTTTGCTGACCTGCTCTCGGATGGACGCTTTCTCGGCCTCCAGCTTGAGCATGGTCCGGTACTGCCTGTACTGGTTGAACTCCTTCAGCGAGCAAACCACCTGTGGAGAGCCAGGGGCAGAAATCCCCCAAGCGCTGTGAAGCCGGCTGCGCAGACCGCCTTCCCGAAACAGCCGGGCCCGGCGGGAGGGGAGCTGCTCCTCTGCACACCCTCCTCTGCGCTCGGGAACCCCGCTGGGAGGGAACCGTTTTGATCAGCCCCATCGCATCCAAACCTACGTTGCCATCGCTGGTGACTAAACCCTGTCTCTTCAGCCACTGCACGTTGTCCTTGCGTTGGTGGTAGGCCTGCAGATGTGGGTCATGCAGGCTGTTGTACTCGTTGCTCATGCGGCGGCCCAGGGGATCCCCAAGGTCAAACGAGCCCGAGGGCCGGTGAAGCTGTGAGAGACGTTCCAGAGTGTGAGCGGGGCAGGAAGGAGCCGCAGGGACGAACGCACCTCCCAGCTCCTCACGCACACAGGCCGGCATTTCCAAACCTGCGAGGCCCAGACTAATTCCTGGCTTACTTCCCACCACAGGAAAGATCTCTCTACTTGAGAGACTCTCCAGCGGAGAAGAAAGCCTGAGCCCAGGCGCTCTGCCTGGTGCCGATCTGCTGGTGCTGGAGGAGCACAGGGGGCTGTTTACTGCGGGGCCAGAGGGCTGCACCCAGTGCTGCACCTGCAAGGAGCTGAGCCGAAATGCTACGGAATGCCGCTGCTCTGGGCACGTTCTCCTTTCTCTGGGCACCGGGGAGCCAGGAGCTTCCCTCGAGTCCCCAGCCCCGGCCGACTGAAGGGCTGCAGCTCCCGCTGTAGAGCAGGGGGCCACGAGGACTTCTCGGGATGACGGGGACCCCATAAAAGAGGAGAGCCCTCCTACCCCTTTCTTCTGCCTTTACCTTTTCCCCCAGCTTTCCCCTGCTGAACACAGGCTTGGAGCCGGGTGTCACGGGGATCTTGACACCGAGGGTGAGGTCCAGCAGCTTAGGGTCCATTGGGCCAGTAGCTGCTTCTCCCAGGTGTTGTCTTCTGTGTCTGAGCTAGGAAGACAGAGACCCTCAGGCACAGCTCAATGAGCCTCCTGCCCAGCGGCTGCAAGAAAGGGCCCGTCCCAATGCCCCCGAGCAGCCCCGCCATGTCCCAGGCTCCCCGGCTGAGCCCTCTCCATCGCCCCGCTGCTCACCTCTGCCTGTTTGACAGTGCCCTGAGCACCGCGTCTGCCTTTGGGACAGCAGCGGTGAGACTGCACAGCTCCTGCACTCAGCACCGCGTCTGCCTTTGGGACAGCAGCGGTGAGACTGCACAGCTCCTGCACTCAGCACCGCGTCTGCCTTTGGGACAGCAGCGGTGAGACTGCGCTGCACAGCTCCTGCACTCAGCACCGCGTCTGCCTTTAGGACTCCAGCAGTCAGACTGTGCTCCACGGCTCCTTCCAAGAGCTCTCCTAGAGCTGCGTCCTGCTCTGGCTCCTGTCGCTCCAGAGGCACCCGGCAGCAGATGCCACGGCCGCTCTCCCGGCGAGCGGCTTTATAGAGCACTCGCCATTGTGGCATCGCGGCGTTGCCGCATTGTCACATCACTGGTTGCCGTGACGCTGCCCTGCTGCTGCCCACCGCCCCGTGTGAGGCCCGTCTGGAGGCCCGTTTGGACAGGCCTGTGGCCCCCGCCCTTCCTGGCCCGGCTTGGAGGGGTCATCTCCACAGGCCCCTTCTCACCTCAACTCTCCTGTGATGCTGTGAAGCAAAGCAGCATCCTCCGCAACCGGGAAGAAAGACAGGAGACATCCCGTGATACTGAAATGTCAGTGTTTTGCAAGCGTTAAAAAGCAGGCACTTTTATTGCAGTGTGCTGGATGTTCGACAATCAATCCCTTAATTGAGTGTGTTCATGGCTTACACTTCTTGGTGTTTATTACATATACCTATTGCAATTCATTTGTTTGTAAAGTGTAGTTCATGCATTAAAAATAAATTATTTACAAAAACTCGTCCAGAGTATGAACAGGGCAGGAGAGAGCAGCAGCAAAGAGGCGAAAAGCTGGACTAGTGAAAAGGCAGCGTGAGGACCAACACTCTTCTCCATCCTGCTGAAGGCACAGAGGTCACCACAGCCACACTGCAGGCCGGGCTGGCCCTGGGGAAAGGAGGAGAGATCACTTGCAGCTGGAAACTAGGGCTGAGGAACTGGAGTCAAGGGGGGCTGTGTCCTGCTGCCTTTTGGAAGAGACCCCAGAGGGTTATGCCCAGTGGACTCTTCCCAAACCAATCCGCACTGCCAGCCTGAGCTGGGGCAGGAAGGTGCCAGCCAAGGGCTGTCGATGTCTCCTGCGATGCCCGGCCGTGCTGCGCCTGGCAGAGGGCACCGAGGGACACACGTTGCTTTGAAGGTGCTGAGGGCCAGGGGCTGCAGCGCCCACTGCTACCGCAACACCCGGCCTGATTCTGAGCAGGGCCCGCAGCACTTGTGTCCTGGCCATGGGCGACCAGAGACCTGCGTGTGCCCGGGGCTACGGACAGAGTGGGGTTTCCAACCTGGACCGGCAGGGACTTGCTGGGGCAGGGTCTTGTGAGGAGGAAGAGGAAAGGAAACAGAGGTGAAGGAACACATTCACTGCTCGTGTCAGTCCCTGCAGCTGCCAGCGGAGCAGCGCCCAGAGCAGACGGCCT
Source organism: Columba livia (assembly GCF_036013475.1). NCBI lineage: Eukaryota > Metazoa > Chordata > Aves > Columbiformes > Columbidae > Columba > Columba livia. The sequence goes on from NC_088617.1 coordinate 13,678,314, forward strand.
GCGCTGCTGCGGGCTGTGCTGGCAGGAGAGCAGGAGCTCAGAGATGGCAGAGACCATGCTCGGGAAGTGCTGGAGCAGGGGAAGGCGCTGGATCAGTCTGTCCACGTCTCAAGGACGGCTCCGCCTGAGCTCACCGGGCGGTTGTTTGCCAGGGCCAGAGGGGCAGAGCCTTTGGGCGCTTCTCCTGCTCATGCTTGCTGAGGAGAGCATTCAAAAAGCCATCTCCAGAGTTCGGCAGCTGGATGCAGAACTGGGCGACTTCGCCAGAACCATTGTCCAGGAAGTTCTGGAAACCGTGAAGAAGAAGTCACAGCAAGAAACAAAGTCTGAGCAAACATCAGAGAAGCTTCAGCCAAGGAAGCTCTTGCCACCTCTCCGCCTCCCACCACCAGTCTCACCTTCGGAGGAAGGAGGAAAATTCAAGAAGAGCTCACCGACTGCCCTCCCACCTCTCCCCCGAGGTGCTGAGCAAGACGCTCGCCGGCCAGCAGACGGCCTCCAGAAGCCCCGGGATGGCACCTCCGGAGCCACAGCGAGGTCTGCGGTGCCCAAGTGGGAAACTCTGCGCATGCCCCGGGCAGGGAGCACCGCAGGCAGCCTCCCCTCCCCGGGCCCGCAGGTTCCCCTCCAGCCCCGGCCTCCAGCGGGTCCTGAGCCCCCTCCCCAGGCACGAGCGCGGCACAGCCCCGTGATTCTCAGGCTTGTCCATGCGGAGCCCGTGCAGCCCGAGGCGTTGGAGAGGGCGGGAGCTCGGAGCCTTGTGGACGATGTGCTGAGGAGCTGTGGGGCTCCAGAGCCAAAGAGCCCCCGGGCAGCCACCCCACGTGGACAATAAAGCCGTTGTTCCCAAGGCCTTGCTCGTACCTGCAGCGATTCACACCAGGCCCTGCTGTGTCTGGGCATTTCCATGCAATGTTTTCCTGCCTCTTCCTCCCTCCTACAGCCTCGCTCAGGCTAAGACCCAGGTCTACAGGGAATCATAAGTGGGGAAGAGAAAAGCAGCCCGGGCTTTGCCTTGTTTGGAAAGCTTTGCGGCCAGGCTGTTGGAGGGGCAGGACCAGCTCTGTAAAGCCGTGCTCGTGCCCTAGGACAGTCCCAAGTAGTGGTGCTGTTGAAGGCTGCGCCTTGTTCTGGGCATTGATTCTCTTGGCCCCTCAAGGCTCCTGATGGCCCTTTGGGTTCCCACCCAGGGCCCTCGCTGGGCCTTTCGCTGTCCCGCCGAGGGACTGGCCTTCGGGTTTTCATCTTTCCCAGGGACTCCTCCTCTCCTCTCCTCAGGCCGTCTCTGTTTGCCTTTCCATGTCCCCAGGGATGGGCTTTTTGGAGCAACCGAGGGGCCACCAAACAGCCTTTCGGTGCCTCCCAAGGGCCTCCGTTTCTCTTCCTGTGCTTCCTGGGGCCCTCCGTTTGCCCTTTGGTGTGACCCAGAGCCCTGCGTGTGCCTCTGGGTGTCCAGCCTGAGCCCTTTGCTGCCCCTGGGTACCCCCATGGCCCTGCGTGTGCCCGCGGGTGCCACCCTTGTGAAGCACGGATTAAGCGTGAGGGTTCTAAGTCAGGAAAGCTCCTGACCCGAGGGGTGAATAAGTGAATTCATGCGACAGACTAGTCTGGCCAAGGGGACTGAGCCCCGAGTGTCACGTTTGGTTCTTGTATTTCTTCATGAGGTGATGCAGTGAAGTTTAGTTCAGAGAGCATGTGGTGTTGTGAATAGTCCGTTTTCTCTCCCGTCCAGGCTCTTCTCTACCTGCTTGCAGTCTGTCCCGTTCATGCTGCAAAACAGGGAGGAAAAGGTTCCCAAATGCCACCCGTGTGCGTTTGGTTTGCGCCCCAGCCTGGAAGTCCTGCGCCAGGGCCAGTCCCGGGCTCAAGTCTGAGCTTCAGCAGAAAGCTCCGGCTGCTCAGTCGGCTCCCCTGGCCCACGGAGCTTTTGTGCTGTCCCTGCGCTGCCCCCTCCCTGCCCCAGTGTCCCCACACCCCACACTCTGCTCTCGGGACCGTTTCCTCGCTCCTTCTCTCCCGGGCTCCCGCGGCAGCGCGTGCTGCCCGCACCGTTCTCCGGGGCCGTTACCGGTCCCTGCGCGGGACTCGCTGGAGCAAAGCGCTGCCCAGAGCACCACGCAGCCCGGCGGGCCCGGCCAGGAGCGACCAGAGAGCAGAGAGAAGAGACGACAGAGCAGAGAGAAGCGAGAAGAGCAGCGAGAAGAGCAGCGGGAAGCGAAGCGCTGCCCCAGAGCGGCCCCGAGCCAGCCCGGCTCTCCCGCCCCGCGGCTCCCGGTCGCGCCCGGCGGGCAGGGGGAGCCGCTCCGCCCGCCCCGGAGGGGCCAGCCCGCGGCCCGGGGCAGCCTGAGCTCCGCCGGGCAGGGCGCGGAGCAGCCCCCGCCGCGGGGCCCGGCAGGGAGCGGGGCCATGGCGGCGCCGAGGCAGGACTCCCTGCGGCGCCGGCTGCAGAGCTCGCAGGAGGCGCAGCACCGGCAAGCGCTGGTGGTGCGGAAGCTGCAGGCGAAGGTGAGGAGCGGGGGCGCCTGCCCGGGGGGAGCTGCCCGGGGCCGGGCCGCGGTGCTGGGGCCGGGCTGTCGGGGCCGCCCCGAGAGGGCGCTGGGCCGCGGCGATGTCGGGGGGAACGCGCGGCCCCAGCGGGTTCCTCCCCGGGGCTGCCGCGGGCGGGACGGTGCCCAGCCCGGAGCTCGGGGGAGGCCCCGGGAGCCGCCCCGCTCCTCCCGGCCCGCCCAGGCGTGCTGGGCGCTGCTTCCCCCGCTGGCAGCCCCGAGCCGCTCGGCAGCCCTTGGCCGCCTTCGCTGCCGCTGCCCGGCCGGCGAACGGGCCCGGGCGGCTCTTGTGCAGCTGCACAGAAACCGCGTTGTGCAGCGGCTGAGCGGGGCTGGGGCAGAGCTGACCTGCTCGGCGGAGCCTGAAAAGCGACGTGCAAATTCCCTCCCTGCCCTCCCTTCAGGGCCCGGGGGACCTTTCCCCCTTGGGAATCTCGAGTTGGGGTCCGGCTGCCCATGGGGCAGGTTCTGCTGGCCAGCGCTGCCTTAGCATGAGCAGACAGTGCTGTGTGCGACAGAAACCCTGGCTGGCTGGCCTGAAGATCACAGAAGGTGAAGCTTCCCCGTGTGGTCACGACTTCGCGTTGCTGTATCAGCAGCGCCGTGAAACGTTCTGTGCTCGGGCTGCAAAGACTGAGAGAAAAGGGGATGCGGGAGGAGCCGCGTCTGGGAGAAGCTGCATCGCTCATCTTCATTCTCCGTATCCACGCAGGTCCTGCAGTACCGGACTCGGTGCCGAGAGCTGGAGCAGCAGGTGGAGGCAGGAGGGGTGAGTGTGCAGGCTGCTGACTACAGGCAGCGCACGTGGCATTCGTTAACGCCGGCAAAAAACACCTCTCCAGAGTGACAGGGACAGGAAAACAGGCTTTTGCTACCGGAGGGTTTCGGGAAGCGCTGTGATTCTGCCCGTCAGTGTGTGTGCAGTTGCCATTCTTGGAGCGGCCAGTAGTCCCAGAAATGCCAGTCCAGAAATCCCCACCAAGAAGGATTTTGGTTTTGTGAGAGAGCGCTTTCCTGCTGGGGTAACGCGCTGTGCTTGGTCTCAGGAGAGGGCTGTGCTGCCTGTTGCGTTGTGGGGCTGTCTCTGAAAAAGAACCGTCTGGAACACGGCATTTCGGCAGGCGGGAATGCTGGCGTTCAGCACACAGAGCTGGCTCTTCTGTGCTTTTCTTTCTGCTTCGCGGCTAAAGTAACCCTGGGAGAGGGACAGTAGGAGAGCGGAGAGCATTCCTGGGCTTCAAGTGCAAGTGAGCGCTTGTGGTCCTGAGCGGAGGATCCCGGGCTGTGAGAGTGCGACAGTGGGAGACTGAGCAGAGCTGTCACCTGCAGTGACACCCTTCCCCTTCCTCTCTGCTGTCACGACACTGTTATGCCTGGAAGAAGCCACGAGCTCCAGAGATACCAACAAATGGAGGGGAGAGCGATGGATGCTGACAGTAGTGAAGGGAACACAAGAATTTGACTCATCTTTTCCTTTCTGCCTCAGGGATCTCTCCCCGGCAGGTGGGAAGCCACAGAAGACCACAGCCTGGAGAAAGCACTGCTGCAGCTGGAAGAGGAGCAGCAAAGGTACAAGGAAGAAGCGTTCCCTCATAGCCGGTATCCTGGATGCTCATGGAGGGGAGGGAAAACCTGCCAGAGCCACCTGCTCTCCCCAAGGGAAGCGGCTGGACGAGCCGCTGTGACAGGAGAAAGGTCCATGATGTGTTTTCTGTGGTGCAGTGACAGTGTTGTGTGCAGAATGGCTCTGTTCTGAGCAGGGGGTTGTTCCAGGTGAGCTCCAAAGGTCCCTTTCCAGCCTCAGGTGCTCCAGGGTTCAGTAGGTGAGGGCTCAGGACAGTGGTAGAGAAAGGTGATGATGCAGTGATCAGGCAGCACGGCGGGGAGGCAAGATGTTCACTGTGGGCATCATCAGAGTTGAGAGGAGGGGAGAACCGAACCTGTGCATGGCAATGGAAGGCTTAAACCCAGGAGAGGCAGCTGAGTTGGCCATCCCAGAGAGATCTCAGTTAATGCCAGGAAGCGCTTTTGCTGCCTCTGAGCCTGACAACAAAGTCAGTGCTGAGGGAGCTGGGAAATCCCGGGGCTGCTGCTTGTGGGCAGCAGTTGTTGAGCGACCTCTCTGCTGTTTCTCCCTCTCCCAGGTGTGAGAATCTGGCAGAAGTGAACGCTCTCCTGCGGGAGCAGCTCGATAAAGCCAGTGAGGTTAATTCAGCCCTCAAAGAAGATGTTGGAAAACTGACGGCGGATTGGATGAGGGCCCGGGAGGAGCTGGGCTTGAAGGAGAGTGAATGGCGCCGTGAGCGCGAGGTAAGGAAAGGCTACGGGCTCGTCAGCCGTGATGCCAGAGCGGCGTGAGAATGGGTTTGATTTCTGGCCGAGAGGACTTGCTGTGTGGCAGCGGTGGCTCTGCTGAGCTGTGCTGGTGCTAAGGGGCAGAAGACAGGGCTGGGAGATGGAGGAGACCTGGTGCTGGGGGTTGCGCTCTCTCCTCTCTGAAAGACTCGTGCAGAGTTGGCGAAGGCTGGACGGGCATTTCTTTTTGTCTTGGCACGTTTAGGTGCATGAGAGCTACGTCAGGGGTGAACATCAGCGTCTCCTCAGCCTGTGGTGCCAGGTGGTGACCTTCCGCCGCCAGTTCCTGGAGATGAAGACTGCCACTGACCGGTGAGTACAAGGGAAGGCCAGAGCTCTTGCAGGAAAGCTGTAGCTTCCTTCACACCTGCTGGGTGAGCCTCCGTGTTACGGTAATTGTGGCTCAAGCCATGATTTCTCCTTTGAGAGGCTGAAGCAATGAAGCCATGAAGCTGTTTAGCTGTCTTTGGAATGATTTGGTTTGATGCGGGTTTTCAGACCAGACTGAGGGGCTCGGGCTGTGGGCAATGCCGAGGCCCTGAGCAGATGAACTTGCCTGTGGTGACATTTGGGCACATTAACTCGGGTACGGGCACACATGGACATGCTGGAAAGAGACTCCCCACAGCTGTGCGTGCAGCACGTAGAGCAGTCCCTTTAACAGAAAGGTACAAATCTGCCTTATATCTCACTGAATGAGAGTATGTTAATAAGCTAGAGCAGCAGCAACAGTCAGTCAGAGTCATTGGAGGTCCTTGAGGCCTTCTGGCTGTCCCACACATTTCTTCTCATCTCTGAGGAGAAAACAGACTCATCGCTCAACTGTCCTGCTGTGTCCTGGTCCCAAAGTGCCAGATGAGCGGCTCGTCCCAGCCAAGATGTCACCTTTCCGGCCAGCTGGGACCGGTGCACAATGATGCGCTTCAGAAGCGAGTGAGCTGATAGAGATGGTGCTGTGAACACGGTCTCTTTCTTGATTCTTCTTCAGAGATTTGTCCGAGCTGAAGGCAGAGCACATGAGGCTTTCTGGAGCTGTGCTCGTGAGCTGCTCCCGTCCAACCTCTGGCGACCTGGAAAAGAAGGAGCTTCAGGACAGGTGAAGCTGTTTTAAACTTTGCTGTTACCAACATGATCTTTTGTGGCTGCTGCTGTGATTCATAGATGAGCTGTGTTCACGTTTTAAACACACGGATTCTGCACAGCCCTGTTTCTGTGCCTGGTCAAACTGTTGCTTTATACAGAAGGGACAGAAAAACAGTCAGACTGACAGAAGCTCTTCTGAATAAGACCAGACTGGCAAAGAGATTGCATAGCACAGTGTTTTTGCTGATAGCTGATTCTTGGTGAGAAATGGAGAGCAGCATAAAGAGAGCTCTGTCTCTGTACAGCCCCGTTGCTCCCCTGGGCTGCGCTAAAGCAGTTGGGAGGAATGTGCACAGGAGCATCATAAGCAGCGTAGCTCCTCTGTGCTGACGGTTCCTTGCAAGACTGAGTGCAGAAGACCTTGGTGGCAAGAGGTGCCATTTGGCACCCTCAAGCTCATTACCCCATAGAGCTGGACGCTGCCTTTGCTGTGTTTTCTGGGTTGAACTTTGTCTGCTGTGCCTCTGGGAGCTGCTCAGCTCTCTCCCAGGCGATGGTGTGCTGTGCTTTTGGAGTGGCACGGGGACCTTCTCTTCTCAGGGTGATGGAGCTCTCGGCCTTGCTTGTACAGTCCCAGAAGCAGAACGAGGGGAAAGAGAAGATCATGAAAAAGCTTCAGGACACTGTGGAGATTCTGGTGTGTTTTCCCTTGATCTGGGAGACAGCCCAGTGTCTGCTCCCCAGCCGTAGCACACAGAGGTGTGGTTTCCTCAGCAGAAGGAGTGGTAGAGATGCCACCTGTAGGGGAACATCAGGGACATTGCCAGAATGTTCCTTGTGTGTTTGGCACAGCTGGAGTCAGTCCAGGCGCAGCAGCGGCAGGGGAGCTGCAGACAGCTCCGGTGTCTTCCTCAGGGGTTGCACCAAGGCTGTTGTGCCTGGGATCAAAGTTCCTTGAACTGACAGCTTCCTGGCAGTCTATGAAAAAGAGCTGTTGGTCTTTCTCTTCTTAGTTTCAGTGAGGAAGAAGTGGAATAGATGTGGGAAGGAAGGTACTGGAATCCCGAGGGCTGAGGCTTCTGGGCATGGCAGTGCTGCTGAGGATGGGGACAGCTCTGCCCTGCCCACCCTTTCCTTCTTCTGTTCTCAGGAAGCCAGTCGGTTAGAGAAAGAACATGAAGTTCTGTGCAGTGAAAATGCCAAAGAGGAGAACCTGTCCCTGCAAAAGCTCATAAAAGATATAACTGAGGTGAGTGCAGAGCTGGGACCTTGATCTCCACCCCCGCTCCCAGCTTTTGCCTTCAGCGGAGCCGTCTCTCTGCTCGCTGCTTCTCCCGGCTGTCTGCAGCCGCCTTGGCTGCTCCTCACTGCTTGTTTGTGCTCTTTCCCTGCCCGTTGCTTGCAGGCCCTACACAAAGAGCTTTCTGCCAGGCAGGACTCTATCGATTCCCTGCTGCAGCAGCACAGGCAGCAGGAAGAGAAGTGCAGGAAGCTGCAGCAGAGGCTTGAGCAGCTGCAGGAGGAATGCGCCACGTCCAGCAGCCAGCGGCCGCACCTCCAGTCTCTGGTGGAAGCGCTCAGAAGGTGAGTGTTTCCTCCTTCTCCTGCGGTCTAGAGGCAATCTGCTTCCAGTTCGGGAGCTCAGAGCTGTTCTGGGCAGAGAACTTGCCTGCCCTGCCTCGTGCGTGCCTCTGTTTGGCACCACAGCATCCTCCTGTCACTGCTTTTCCTGCTCGGCTGTGCCTCCCAAGGCTGGCTGGGCGATTCAGAGCGATGCTGGCATTCGAGGCGCCTCTGCCTCGACACGCTGCGTCTGCATTCTGCTCTTCGGGTGCCCTTTCCCAGGCACCGCTTCTCGCTGGATGAAGGCAGCAGCCCGCCTGCCGTTCTGCTTCCCTCTTCAGTTACCTTGGGAGGGGAAGAGCAAGTTCTTCCTCCCCGTGCTCCCCACAGCTCCATCCTGGGATGAGGAAAACGGGATCTGTGACTCTTCCGGCCTCTTCATTCTTGTAACGGAGCCTTGTCTCTGCAGTGACTGTGCCAACCTGGAGACAACCAGGGACGAGCTACAGCAGCAGCTGGAAGTAACGGAGCAAGAAGCCTCGCGTCTGCGTCAAAGGAACACGGAGCTGCAGCTGAAGGAAGACTCAGCCCAGGGGGACAAGGTGGAGCAGCAGCAGGCGATGGAGAGAGCGCGTCGTGAGCAGGAGCTGCTGTGAGCATTCGAGCTTTCTCTGGGCAGGGGTGGGCATGGCTGGACATGAGGAGCCCAGCGCACAAGGCTGAGTTGTGCCTGCTCGTCATTTGCAGCACAGAAGGGTGAAGGGAGCCCGCGGGCAGGGCTGGCTGCCTGCTGCCATCCAGCAGAGCCGCCTCCGTGTGCTTTGTGCCTGAGCTTCACAGAAATCATTCCCAGCCTGAGCAGAGTCTGTCGTACCCAAAGGAGAACTTGGCAAGTCTTGGATCCAATGGATCCAAGAGAGGGGAGAGAACTAACAGGCAGGAAGCCCTTGAGAGTACCTGAGCTGCTTGGAAAGGTTCTGTGATTTCTGGAAGCTTGTTTTACTTTCTCATTGACAAATGTTTCACCCACATCAATGGCAAAGAGTGATGTGGCTCTAGTCAGGAAATTCCAGCGTTCCTTAGGTGTAAATAGAAAGCTGTTGGAAATCCCTCCAACTGCCATATCTGGACATAGTAGGTACTCTTGGGTTGGACATGACAGTGCTTTTGGATTAAGAACTTGATTGTCTTTCCCCGTCTCCCAGGCTGAAGGACTTTGCTGCACTCGAAGGAAAACATTCGTTATTGCAGAGTGAGCTGGTAGTGGCGAGAGAGACGCTGGAGGAGTCGCAGCTTCAGAGGGATCTGCTGGAGCAAGAGAAACACGAGCTGACCACGGCCCTGGAGAAGGTGCGGTCACCTTATTCCTAGGGAGCACCTGTGGGAGAGGGAGCTGTGACAGCAGGACCAGCACAGGTGCTGTTCCTGGCAGGAGAAGACAGGGAAACCGTTGTTGTCCTCTTGGGAAATGGGGATCAGAGCACACAGGCTGTTTGGGGTGTTCAGTCCCCATGTGCTCATTGGGAGCGTGAACTGGGAGCGTGTCAGAGACAACCGGGGGATGGGGAGTTGCTGCTGGGAGTCAGGGATGTTCCTGCCCTTGTTGTCACGTTGTTCTTTTGTCTCTGCAGGCGAGGCAGTCGGTGGCAGAATTGACCAGGACTCAGAAGAGCCTGAGTGTTGAAATAGCTGATCTCCGTGCTGCAGCAGCCAACATGAGCAGTATCAATGAAGCTCTTGCAGTGGAGAAAGTGCAGCTGAACAACCTTGTGCTGCAGGTGAGCAGAGTTGCCAAAGCTCTTGCCAGCTGTTTGTCTCCAGCTGCTGCTGCTTCTCAGCCTTCTTGCCTTCCAGCAGTAGGACTGGCTGGCTGTGCAAATGTTGTTCCTTGTCCTGTCCAAGCCAAAGCTCCCTCGTAGGAAATGTTCCTGTCTTTGATGTGCTCTCTGCTTCTGTGGTTGTAGCTGGAGCAAGAGAATGAGGTTGTGTCAGAGAAAGTGGCCGAGCTGGAGAGAGCAAGAGTCTGTGAGCAGGAGCAGCTGAGCTGGTGTGAAAGAACCAAGGCAGAGCTCTGTGCAGAGAAAGCCCAGCTGGAGCAGCTGCTGCAGGAAGCAGAGGAGCAGCAGGAGGGGCTGCGGGTGCAGCTGAGGAGACTGGCAGAGGAGAAGGAAGAAACCCAAGAGCAGCTCAGTGAGGTGAGACCAAGAAGCTGGTGCTTGTGGGTGGGCGTTTGGCTGCTTGGCTGAGTGAAGCTGTGTCTGCTGGCTGCTGCAGGGTTTGTGTCAAGGAGACACTCGGGAGCCCTGGAGGGCAGGGGGTTTGTTCCCTTCTTTTTGGCACCGTGTTGATGGCTTGCGGAGCAGTTCTGCAGTTCTCTGCGCTGTCCTCTGCTTCTGTGGATTCTTTTAATCCTCTGGTCCGTGTTGGCCTCTTCTGTGGCTTTTGCTGAGCTGCAAAGAGGTGATGGTGTTGTCTGTGGATCAGAGCAGGGTGACTGCTGTCACCTGTGGCAAAAGAAACAAACTGTGTAGCTCTGAATCCTTTTTCTGAGGCAGAATCCAGTCGGCAGCGGCTGAACATGAGGCGGCCTGTGCCCAGGTGGCCAAGAAGGCCAAGAGCAGCCTGGCTTGTCCCAGCACTGGTGTGGCCAGCAGGAGCAGGGCAGTGACCGTCCCCTGCACTGGGCACTGGGGGGGCCACAGCTGGTCCCAGGCAGCCCAGTCTGGCCTTGCACATCACTTGCCAGTGAGCGGGGCCAGCGCCTTTTGGCAGCCCAGGCTCTCGGTGCGGGACCAGCAGCTGCTCTCACACTTGGAGCCCCCGGGACAGGAGCTCTTTCTCCTCCCGCCCGCTGGCCAGCGGCGCTGGCTGCTCTGCACACGGCTGCACAGAAAGGGCTCCAGCTGCGGTTTGTCCCGTTCCAGGTGTCCCGGCAGCAAGAGTCGGCCAGCACTGGTCTGGAGCAGTTGCGCCAGGAGTCCTCTCGCCAAGGGCTCGCACTGGCCAAGGTGTGTGAAGAGAAGGAGGTGCTGGTGCAGGAGAAGGCTGCCCTGGAGCTGCGCCTGGCAGCCGTGGAGCGGGACAGACAAGGCCTTTCCGAGCAGCTGGCAGAGGCCAGGTAAAGGGGGAGGAACCCTGGGCAGGACATGACTCGCTGTCGGGAATTACAGAGCTGGTCAGCATTGCACGGGGCTTTCTTGCGTCCTCTGTGCTTCGTGGATGTTCTCACCTTCCAGGGACGGAACAGGGAAGATTCTTGAGGGGAAAATAACCCGCTTATGGTGCTGCAGAGCAATTGGAAGTGCTGGTGGGATGCACCTGTGAGCAGAGGTTGGGCTTTTGCTGGCTGGCACAGACGTTGTCAGGAAAACTGCTACCTGTGTGCCATCCATCAGGCAGCAGCCATTTCAGATTTGGCTGTCAGGATGAAATTCGGCTGGGCTTGCTGTGTTACGCTGGGTCCTAAGGAAAGCCTGGGCGTTCCCTCGGAGGGGCCCGCATTGCTATTTAAATGGTAGAAATATGCTTTCTGTGCACGGGTGTCCATGCAACCCCTTTTCCGTTCTCAGGGGCAGGGATCTGGAACCACTTGTCACTGGGATCCCTCCCTGTGGGTGTCAGGAGCAAGAAGCTCATTTCTCTCCGTGTCCACAACCTGCAGGCCGGTGAAGGAGACCCTGGAGCGCAGCCTGTTTGAGGCTCAGCAGCGCGTATCTCAGCTGGAGATCGCCCGGAGTCAGCTGGAGATGCGACTTCGCACCGTCACGCAGGCCAAGGAGGTGATACAAGGTGATGGCCCATGTGCTTTGTTTCTGGTGATCCCCTGCCTAGACAAGATGGTATAAAACCAGCTCTCTGTCCGCAGTGCTTGTGAGGAGTGAAGGAGCTGGAACAGTTCCCTCCAGCACTGAAACTCCAAGGGCTGAAGGTCAGTAAGGCCAGAACCAGGGTCTGGGTAGACTCTGACTCTTGCCATTTGTGGGGTCTGCAGGGGAAGTGAAGTGTCTTCAACGTGAGCTGGAAGCAGAGAGATCTCTCCTGAGGCAGGAACGGGAGAACGCGGCACAACAGCTCTTGCGGAGAGAACAGCAGCATGACGATACCCTCAGACTTCGGCAGAGCGATCATGAAGCAGAAATACAGAGGCTTCTGCAAGACCTGGTAGGAAACAAGAGGTGTTTTAATTCCTCAAGCGAGCTTGGTGGGCTGGCTTTAGCACAACAGCCCGAGGTGTGAAATGGCAGCAACCGCGTGTCGCAGGCCACACGTTGCCGGGCCCACAGCAGAGCCGATGGCTCGTACTCGAAGGCACGTGGAGCCCACAGGACTGTGCTGGGACAGGAAATGCAGCCACAGATTGAGCATGGGCGTGAGACGAGTTCAAGGGCAGGTTGGGCGTCCCACCCAGAGCGTGGCAGCACAGGGGGGCTCTTACCAGCCTCCCGTCTCCTATGACGCAGAGTCCTGACCCTCCTGCCAGCTGCAGTCACGGGAACTTTGTTCCTTTCTTGCTGCCCTTTCTCGGTGGACAGAGGGGTTTTCTTTGGGCCTGAACCCCAAAGGAGGGTGAAGCTTCCCATGTTTTGAGGAGCTTGGCTGGGGCTCCATCCTGAAGTGTTGTCCTCCCGTCCTCAGGCACGCGCGCGGGAAGGGCACCAGTCAGAGCTGCAGGAGCTGCTGGAGCGATGGCAACAGGAGAAGGCAGAGACAGAGAGGGAGCACGAGAAGCAGCTGTTGGACATGGAGCAGAAAGTTGCTGCCGTGCAAGCTCAACAACAAGAGGAACAAACCAGACGTGAAAATGCTGAGCGAGAGGTAAGGGCTGAGAAGGGAGAATTGTGTGTTTTTGCGAGGCTGGAGCTGTGGGAGATGGCTGGGGCTGGGGCTGTGTGGAGCATCCCTACGTGTTTCCTGCACTGAATTTGGGAGGTGAAAGGTGTGCAGGGCCAGCGCTGGGACTGGGGACGAGACCTCTCGTGGGAAGCCAGAGAGAAATGTGACCTTTGGTTTTAGATTGTTGTGCTGCTCGTGGGTTCTGGTTTTGTAAGAGTTACCTCGGAATAACTTTTCTGCTCTGTAACGGTCCTCTTTTGATGTTTACTGGTAGGTGTTCATAGCCTCATGTCCATTGCAGACCAAAGTGAGTTTGTAGGACTGAATCCCCACGAGGGTGGGGTTTGTGTTTGGAGGGACGGGGAGGGGCGCAGCAGGATTGTTGACAAATGAAAAACCTTTTTAAAGAGTCCTGTGAAAGATTTTGGAGCGGTAGGACAGAGGTGTCTTCTGGGCTGTGTTTTCAGTCCCTGGCTGGTGAGCTGTTTTGTGCCCAGCTCTGCTGTGCCAGAGCAACCCCGTCCTCTACTGGCAGCGCTTGTGTCCTGCCCAAGGTCCTGTGTGCAGAGCGAGCCACATGTTTTCCTGTGAGCTGACTAAGAGTTTGTTGTGGATTCAGTTCCGGAGGGACCCTGTTTATCCTGCCAATGTCCCTTAGGAAGCCGCGTCTCCCCGTGGGCAGAGAATGACCCAGGAGAGCAGCAGCACAGCGCCTGGAGAACGTGTGAGCCCGTCGGCCTTGGAGTCTTGGCACAGACCTTTTGTGAGGGAAGTTTAAACCCGTCTGCTCTTTATTTCTGTGCAGGCCGTGCTGGAAAAGGAGCGTGAGAAGAATTCTTTACTGGAGACGCTCCTCCAGACTCAGGGAGAGCTCACAGACGCCTGCCAGCGGGTAGAGCAGCTCAGGCAGCAGATGAAAGAGCAGCGAGAGAAGGGGCAGGTGAGTCTGCCTGGTTGGGGTGTTGAAGGAACAGGCTGTTGGCAACGGGGTGTGAGCTGAGAGGGGCTGAGAGGCATTGGAACAGGCTGCCCAGGGCAGTGGCGGAGTGCATGCCCGCCAGGGGAAAACTGGTCCTGATTTCAAACACAGAATGACAGAGTGTGATCTGGCCATTACTCCTTCAAGGGGGAACAGTGGGGTTCTAGAGGATGGTGCCACGAAAACTCCACACAGTAGAGGGCCAAACAAACCTCCCCAAAATGGGAAATGAACTGTTGGGTTTTTTCTTTCTTTTCTTTCTTCCCTTCCTCCCTTCATTGGTTCTCTCCTGTCTGGCCAAGCTTGGCCAGCGTGTCCGGGGGAGGATTTGCCACAGCAAGGAAAGGGCACGGTTGGCCACACTAATGTACGGAACTCGGTACAGTTTTATACCGATGGCTGAACAGCAGTGACACCGATGGTGCTTAGAGGATGCTTTCAGAGATGGAGATCTCTGGGCAAAGCTTTTCTGCTGTATTAAAATAATGGAATTGGTACTGTTGCGTGATCTGGTTAAAGGCTTCATTGCCATTCCGGATGTACTTGTGCCACAGCCCCAAAAGCAGGAAGGGAAATGAGTGTGAATTTCTCCCAGGTGATCTGGAGGGGGCCCCTGGGAAGAGAATTTGGGGCTGTTTTGGGCTGTGGCCCAAGGGGGAGAAGAAGGGACTTGGCCCTGTCCAGTCCTGATCCCGCTCACTCTCCCCGGCTTGTTCATTCTGGCCCTTGTAACCTGCGTGTGGCACCAGCTCCACCATCTCCTCTCTGAATCCCCAGCAGGCTGCTGCAGAAGGGGAGCGGCTCTCCTGGCTCTCAGAGAAGAGACGCCTGTCGCAGCGGCTGGAATGTCTGCAGGGAGCAGTTGCAAGGCTGGAACTGGAGAAGACGGAGCTGAAGCAATACAACGCTGAGCTCAGGAGGACCCTGGAGCTGGTAAAACAGGCTTTCCCTGCCTCTGCAAAGCCTCCCGGTGCTCTGGAACACCACACGTTTCCCAGACGGCACTCTGGAGTCCTCTGCTGGTTTCCTGCCCTCTCCCCCTCCCGCTGTGGACACTCGCTGTCTGTTTTCTCTCCCTTCTGGCACCCGTTGCCTTCACAACTGCACATTCACTGGGGTTCCCGCCTTCTTGCCCCAGTGTCCCCATCCACACACACTGGACTCTCTCTTGCCCTTTCTCCTCCATATTCTGCTTCGAGTGCGTTTTGCCCCAACGTTCTCAGGTGCAAGTGACAGTCTGTGAGCAGAAATCTCCTTGCCCTGATGTGCAGGGGTCCTTCTGCTCCTCGTTTGGTGGCCCGAGTCTGTGACCCTTTCTCCTCCCCAACGTGCAGGTGGAACGTGAACGGAGGAGGCTGAAGAGATGTTGCCGTGGTCGGTCGCTGCCAGATGCGTGCGGGTTGTCTCTCTCTGACCAGCGGGAGGTGCCGGCTTCTAGACAGGTGAGAACAGAATCGCACTGGGTGGCAGGAGGGTCTGGCCATAGGGAGGAACGATGGCAAATCCCAGTGGCCTTTTGCCTCTTTCAGGTGGCCCTCCTGGAGACACAGCTGGTGCAAGCACCAAAATAGAAGCAGGACTCCAGGGGGCAGTCACACCCTTGGAGATGAAGGAAGTGAATTTTAACCACCAGCTGCTGGGGGGACGTGGGGGGGGTGGGTGGGGACATGGGGAGCAGGCGGATCGGAAAGGTTGTACCCTCCGAGTACCTCAGCCCATGGGGAAAGGAGGAGGGATCATTGCGGCCGGGAGCTAGGGCTGGGGAACTGGGGTCAATGGGGGCTGCGTCCCCCACGTTTTGGAAGAGACCCCACAGGGATATGCCCGGTGGACTCTTCCCTTTAGTTGAATAAAGTTTTTCTTTTGGTTTGACTCCTCTGTGTCTTTTTCCGAACATGGAGCTGTAGCGAAGTGAATTTCTGTAGAGCTGCCTCTGGGTACCCAGCGCGGCGCTCCGTGTGCCCTGGGTGCCGGGCTCTGCGTTTCTCTGCCCCGGGAGCTCCTTTTCTCCTCTTTTCTTTCTCAGGGCAAGGGTGATGGTTTTAAACCGAAGAGGTGAGATCTAGACTAGATACAAGGAAGGAAATTTTTTAGAATGAGGGTGGTAAAATACTGGCAAAGGGTTTCCCAGAGAGGTGGTAGATGCCCCATCCCTGGAAACATTCAAGGTGAGATTTCATGGTGCTCGAAGCAACCTGATCTATATAGAATGGAGTAGAATAGAATCATCAAGGCTGGAAAAGAGATGTTTAAGATCATCAAGTCCAACTGCTAACCCAACACTGCCAAGTCCACCACTAAACCATGTCCCTAAGCGCCACATCTCCATGTTCATTGAACCCCTCCAGGGATGGTGACCCCAGCACTGGCCTGGGCACCCTGTTCCAATGCCACACAGCCCTTTGGGGAAGAAATTGTTGAAACCCGATGACAGAATCCAATACGAGCCGGAGGGGAGGGAATCTCAAACCCACCAGCACTCCAGGGACATTGAGCAACAGCCGGTTCCACGGAGCATCGGGGCTGTGAGCACATGGCCACAGCAGCGGGGCAGGCCCAGCCCTACTCACAGGGAGCCTGCACCCCAAACAATCGCTTGTCAGGGGCTCCCTCGAGGAAAAATAACCATTCACCAAGGACCGGTGAGGGCTCTCAGTGCCGGGAAGTCTCCTCAGGCAGCATCCCTGCCCGAGGCGGGAATCCGACCTCCCCCACGGCAGCCAGACAGTCACTCCACAGGGAGGAACGGAGTCCTGTTTTACACCCCAGTCATTTATGGACACGGGTGGGGCACCTCGTTGGCTGAGGACCCTGTCTGTGACCGGGGTCCCGCCCCTCTGCTCCCCCAGCCCAGGGGTGTGAGGGACAGAGGGCACGAAAGGTGCCAATGAGCCACCAGCTGCCCAAAGCAGTGTAGCTGGGCTCCTGCACACACGTGTGATGATCCCCAGGCTGCTCCAGCCCACGCCAGGCAGCCCTGGCGGGAGCTTTGGGAGCACGAAACGAGCCCGCGGTGGGAGGAGCGGCCGGCGGGGAAAGGCCTCGGCCCTCCTGCTCAGTGCTGCCGCGGGCCCGGGGCCATTGCCGGCCCCTCCGCCTCTCCCATGCCCGCAGTCAGAGGCGGGGAAGTGGAACGAGCCCAGAGGGACGCGGCCCGAGGCTGCTGGGCCCGGCTGCCAGCCTGTCCCGCGGGGGAAGTCCACCCGGGTGCAGCTCCCCGCTGCTGGGACCCTCGGCAGGGCAGCGGCGCCCGGCGGAGGAAGAGGCGGTGCGGCGGCTCCTTCCCCTTCCGGCTCCCGCACGCAGCCGCAGCCCGCGCCGCTGGGCCGGAGCGCTGCCCGGAGCCCCAAGCGCTGCCATGGCGCCGAGGCGGCGCCGGGGCCTGGCCGCGGCGGGCTCGCTGCTGCCGCTGCTCTGCGCGCTGCTCCGCGCCGCCGCCGACACCAGCCCCGGCCGGGTAGGTCTGCGAGCGGGGCTGGGGCCGGCCCGGGCGGCTCTGCGGGGTGGGGAGGCCGCTGGTGCCGGAGCTGGGACCGGGGTACCGGGGCCCGGGAAGCCCGGGGCCGGGCTGTGCGTTGCGTTGGCCCGAGGGCGGGCTGGGAAGCGGGGAGGGCAGCGGCTCCCCGGCTCCTCCGCGCCCGGGCGCTGCTGCCTGCCGGGGGCCCTCGGGCACCCCCCGTAGGGCCTCGAGCTGCTGCCGGAGCGGCCGGGCTCGTTTTCCGCTGCCGGGCTGGGCTGAGGGTGCACGGCCGCTGCCGCTGGCAGCTCCCCGGCCTGTGCCGGGGCAGGCGGGACCCCCGTGTGCTGGGAGCACCGGCCTCCCGGGAGGAGCCGCTCGCGGTGCCTGTGCGGACGTCGCCCGGCGTCCCCGTCCCTTGCCCGCTGTCATGTCCGAGTCTGGCCGGGAGGGGCAGGGGGTAGTTGGTGGCAGTCCCTCTCAGAGCTGTTCTGGTTACTGAGCTCTGCCCTTGCTGCTCAGAGACAGCATACTTCGGTCAGACGGGAGGTTCAGGTGTTCAGCATGCTGTGCTTGTCAGAGGCCAACGCGAGGTGCCAAGGCAGCGGTAACAAATGTCCAGTCTCCAGGCAGGTTTGCAGCTTGGCTTTGCCTTGAGCCATTGCTGATGTCCATGCTGAATGGCGCCATGTGTGAACTTTAACATGCCTGGCCCGGATACTGTGTTATGCCTTTGTTCTCTTGCTGCGGAAGCAAGACCTTTCTCTCTTCCCAATGGATTCTGGTATCTTCTTGTTGCCATGAAGAAATGGGGATTGTTCTCCCTCTTGTGCTCCCCTGACCTGAGCCCCTTTCCTGCTGCCCTGTTGGGCTAGGGGATGGTGTTCATCTCCTCTCCCTCTGAGCAACCAGGTGATTCAGCAGCGCTTGTGTGCTGAGGACTCTGTCCGGTGGGTCAGATGGGATTGTCCTCGTGGCTGGAAAAAGCTTATGGGATATCTGTTGATCTCATAGTAATCCTTGGTCTAAGTGTTGAATCGGAGGGCTGGGGTGCTGGCCAGAAGAAACACTGAGGTGTGTGTGTGTGTGAAAGGATTTGGTGGAAAGTTTCTGAAAGCAAGCCTTCATTCAAGTTTTATTGGCGTTTGCACTTGATGGTGAATTAATAGTCCTTTTTCTTCTGGTATCAAAGTGAGAGGGGGAAAGAAAAAAAACCCTGAATTGATGGGTGTTTTTGTAAATGCTGTCCTTAGCATTTTGACAAGTTTGACATGTGTTTTTTTCTAAGGCTGCATTTTGTGGGGAGGTGGGGAAAAGGGACAAAGCTCCTTGAGGAGAGTTGGCTCTTTTCCTGTTCTGACAATTTGCTAGATATCTGCTATTAGTAGAGAAAAAAAAAAATCCGCCTAACCAGAGTCCCTGCAAACTTTCTGAGTGTGTTTTTTGGTGGTGCTTTTTTTTTAATATATTTTTTTAAATAAGTACTCCTGTGCTCAGTGCAAGCATAAAGCTGAATCTGTGTTTGCAGGGACCGCCCGGGTTAAGCCATTTGCTTGGGGTGATGGTTCAGAGCAGCAGCAGGCAGCGGGTGGGCAGTGGGTTCTGGGGAGTGTGATGCTGTGGGCGCTGAGGGGTGTGGTGACAGCAAGGTGACAGGGTGTGCAGGTGACAGGGTGTGCAGGGGGTCTCTGGAACAAGGACAGAGCTCCCTGGGCATCTCTGGTACTCCAGAGACCTAAGCCTGCCCCAGTTACTCAGTAGGGATGATGACTGTTTTGAATTGGCAGGTCTGCTTTGTCCTGTCAGGACAAGGTGATATTAAGCTGGGTCTTCAACCCTCCCTAGGGATCAGGTGATATTACCAAACCTAATTAAAAAAAAAAAGAGAAGTAGATGATTTTTTTGGGGGGTAGTTAGTCACTTTTTCTTTTGAAGAAATGTTCTGGTCTGTTAAGTTGGAAACTTACTGTGGCATCTCACCATCTGTTTCTCTGTTTTACAGGTTTGGTTAAAAACTTACGGCTACTTACTTCCATCTGACAGCCAGACGTCTGCCTTGCAGTCGGGAAAGGCTGTGCAGTCCGCAGTTGCCACTATGCAGCAGTTTTATGGGATCCCAGTAACAGGAGTTTTGGACCAGACAACTATTGAGTAAGAGTAACGTAGGCTAATTTTGTCTTTTCCTTTCTTAACACGTTGTCATATTACCTGAGTTATTATTCCAGCTATAAGAAGTCCTCAAAAGGGATATATTTGACTGACTCAGCCAGAGAAGTCTTGATTACAGAAAGGTGCCCCTAACAAAAACATTGGGACAACTCCACCTTTTCTTTTTGCCAATAGTACTGTTTGCAAGCGTGAGGAGAAGCTCCTGCTAAATGTTGCTTTTTGTACATAGATCCCTGCTGATCATGCACAGCAAAGTGTGAATCCTGTGAGTTTCTGAAAGCAGAGAACATCGAGCGTTTCCTTTATTTCCATCTCTGTCTGGATTTAAGTGAAAATCTGGCTTCAGAAATGGCTTCTAGTGTATTTAGTAATTAACTGGAATCGTGGGTCTCCATAGATGCTATTTGTGGAGATCTACAGTTCCAATTTGAAGTGAGTTGTAGTCTGATGGCGATAGCCAAGACTAGTTAGCTGTCAGTAGTTGCCATTTGTTGGACATCAGATGTTCTCTGCTGTACGTTGACCATGTGTTATTTGTTGTTTGCGATCAGCATCTCGACAGCATGGAAGCATTGGTCTAAATCGCCTGGGCTGGCGCGGCTTCATTCTTTGAAGGCTGTTGCCTTTAGCCTGCTCTTCAGCCTGTGCTGCGGTGGTTTGGGTGGGAACCCTGTTGTGTCGGCGGTGGGAGCAGTTTGTTGCTGCTGGTCCCCATCATCCGCTTGACTGGATGTTGTGTATTGACTGAATCTGCTGCTGGTCTGGACTAGGGCAGCATCTGTTGACTAAAGCAGAACACAGATAAGGTCTTACTAATTCTGGGGGAAAGAAGCATCTTGTGGTGAGCAACAAAAGAAAGCACAAATAATAGGACTTGTTTAGGCGCTGCCTGAGAGTTTTCCCTTGACCTTTTCGTATTGCATCAACAGATCCTTTTAGAGTGTGCTCTGCCGAGTTCGTCTCTCCTGTTGTAGTACTCTGCTGGCAAAAGGGACACAGTAGCACTGAAGAAGGGGGCACCAAGTAACCAAGTAGTGGGCAGAACGAAGCGGTTTGGTTGTGTGTCTTCCAGACTGCAAGAAGAGGGAGAAACAGAAGAAATGAGTGAATTAGGCAGGAGAGGATCATCCTGGACTGGGAGCGCCTCTCCCACACTCATTTAGATCACAGGACAAGCCCCTTGCTCTCCATTGAGGGACAGAGAAAATCCTGTTTGTTTGCTTTCCAAATGAGTTGAAAATGAAATGTTTTTTAAAGGTGGGGATTTTCCATCTGGGATCTCTGTGCCCTTAGTAGCACAGTTTGTAAGTGAATGCTGAAGCAGAACCAGAGAGCGAGGTTGTGTATGTGCAGTTGTGTGCGGAAGCTTGCAGGTGGGATGTGTGTGAGTTGGAAGGGGCTGGGGGAAGAAGGGGTCATGGCATTGGGGGGCTAGTTTGAAAGTTAGGGCCTGCTGCCCTGTGGGCGATGGGAGCAAACTGCATTTGGGAGTCCCTGCTTTAGTAAGTGAAAGGATTTTTCTGGTGGAAATGAAGGTGTTGCCCACATTTTACTGAGTTTATATAAGGGCAGGGCTTGATTGGTGCGGGAACACCCAAAGACCTGGGTGAAAGACCTGGATGGTACCTCTTTAGAAACTCCACTCTCCAAAGGCTTGGAACCTCAGCTGCAACCCAGCGCGGGTGTGCTGTGCTCTACCTCCCTCTGTCCTGATTCAGGAGGTCCCTATGTTGTATGGCAGGAGTACCTACCCAGAAATTCCGTGAAAGGAAAAACAGGTCCTAAATGCTGTTAGCAGCGAGCCTGTGTTTTGAGTTGAGGGGCACGTGTGGCTGAGCCGTGCTGGGCCGTCACCCCAGCCCTGGTTGTGGAAGCTGAGCAAAAGGAGCAGAGCTGGCACGGCAGGCAGGCTCTGAGAGCTCGGGAGTGGATTACTCAGGCGTTTGCTAAGCTGTTCATTCAGTCTGTGTTATGAGTTTTGAGATTGAAGTTATGAATTTTTCCATTGCTTCTGTCAGTGTCAACCTCTGTCCCTGTAAAGTGACTTTAGAATCAGTCAGAGTGCGAAGTTACTGTTTTCCATGATTTCTTTGTTAGGCAACAAATTCTGCACATTCTATTTACACCTATTATAGAAGCCTGAAGTTTTTCATCTCCTTCCCCATGTGTCCCCAGTCCCCGAGCGTGTTCTCCAAGAGTGGTACCCGAGAGTGTGAAAGCCACCATGCAGGGGCTGCCAGTGCGAGTGGGGAATGGGAAGGAACAACATCGTTGGTATTGCTTACTGGGACCTGTGGGGTGGGAATGTGTTCAGCAGAGGCTGCCCCGAGGTACAGGCTTGTAAGGAGAGCAGGGGACAATATGTAGAGCAGCCTCCTCGTGTCCTCCAGCTGCCAGTGCCTCGGCAAACTTGGTGCCTGCCCACAGCTGGCGGGTGGAGTTGTAATTTTGCTTGGCAGCTGGGCAAGGCGATGGTCCTGGGACTGTGCTGGAGAGAAGGGACACTGATGTCTAGCAAAAGTGATGACTGCTGTGTTTGTTGTAATCAATCACGTGGCCCTGGACAGAGCTGAGAAATAGTCTTACTGGTGTTGGGAGTGTCTTGTGTATCTTGTGCTTTGTTTTTAGTCTGTAGTGCCTGACCTTGGGATGCATGACAGTGTTTGAAGATACCACTCCCACCGGCGCAATAGTAGGTGACTGAATGACACCTTCCCTGATTTAACAGAGTCTTGTGGAGGGATTGGAAGGGCCCTGGAAAGCTCATCCAGTGCAATCCCCCCATGGAGCAGGAACACCCAGATGAGGTTACACAGGAAGGTGTCCAGGCGGGTTGGAATGTCTGCACAGAAGGAGACTCCACAACCCCCTGGGCAGCCTGGGCCAGGCTCTGCCACCCTCACCAGGAACAAGTTGCTTCTCATATTTTAGTGGAACCTCTTGTGTTCCAGTTTGCACCCATTGCCCCTTGTCCTGTCACTGGTTGTCACCCAGAAGAGCCTGGCTCCATCCTCCTGACACTCCCCCTTTCCATATTGATCCCCATGAATGAGTCCCCCCTCAGTCTCCTCTTGTCCAGCTCCAGAGCCCCAGCTCCCTCAGCCTTTCCTCACACGGGAGATGCTCCACTCCCTCCAGCATCTTGGTGGCTGCGCTGGACTCTCTCCAGCAGTTCCCTGTCCTGCTGGAACTGAGGGGCCACATCTGGACACAATATTCCAGGTGTGGTCTCCCCAGGGCAGAGCAGAGGGGCAGGAGAACCTCTCTGACCTACTGACCACCCCCTTCTAACCCACCCCAGGTACCATTTGCCTTCCTGGCCACAAGGGCCCAGTGCTGGCTCATGGTCCTCCTGCTAATGCCAAGTATAAGCTTGTGTTACTGGTGTGCCAATTAAAAAAAAGGCTGCAGGGTGGGGGAAGGAAACCATAAGTATCTGAATTGTGTGTCGAGTAATTGTCTTTTGTGGTTGTTTCTGATGTGATGTGTTTTTATAAATCCCCTGGAGCACAGAAGGGGTTATCCAAGCTGCTCAGTAGAGAATGGCTGTCCGAAAGCTCAGCTGAAGAAGATCAACAGCAGCAAGCTACAGCTTTGTGATTATTTTGCCATAGATCTGCCCTGATGAGAAAATAAGAGATGGCTGTTGTTGTACCTGGCCCATGAGGTTAGACTGGTTCCTTATGTCTGGGAAGTACGTTGAATCAAGGAACTGATACAGGAAAACATTCCCAGCTTGTCTTAAGCTCAGGAGCACAACTCGTGTACTGGCTCTACCCAGGTAGTTGGGCTTTATCTCTGGGTCTGTTTCAGAATGTGTGTAGCTGAGCTCTGGAGCAAACTGTGGTAGAATATGGGGATTCAGACAAAACCAGGTGTTATGGGTTGAAAGAGGAATTAGGCAGCTGTGCATAGCATGAATCTGTCAGTAGCTCTGCAAACACCGATACCTTGGCAGCTTTGGCTGAAGAAGCCCCTAAAGCCCAGGGTGCTGGTATTGCAGCTTTGCCATGGCACGGGGCAGAGAGCTTGGCTGTCTTTGAGGGAATGAACTCTTGGCTGGGTCTCTGTGCAGTTCGGGTTGTCTCCGATTGCCCCTGTGGGGCTGATCTCCCGCAGCCCGCTCGGCGTGGGGCAGCCGGTGTCCGTCCCTCAAGCGGGCCTGGGGTGCGAGGGGCTCGAGGGTGTGTTGCTGGTGTCTCAGCAGAGCTGGCACTGCCTGGGAAAGTCCTGCTGTCCTGTCCCACACAACCGCGATGGTTTGGTTTCACTCTTCTCTCACTTTTGCCTTCTAGATGATCACCAGTAAAGGTAGAACAGAAGGTGATTTTCTGACTGTGATCAGGGCCTGATGGTGTTCAGAGTACTGGAGCTCTCATGTAGCTCAGGAGATGAAAACCTCATTCACACTGTGGTTTGTATAATGTTATGCTATAAAAACTCGGTGCCATATCACGTGACTGGAATTTTTAAAAAAATACTCAGGAAATATCTAGGCTACATTAAGCCGAACATCTCTCTCGCGGAGTGGCAGAAGCAATGCGAAACAACACAAATAAAGGACATTTGGAAAAACACAGTGTATTGGGGTTGAGTTAATATGGCTTTTCTGAAAGCAAACCTCAGATGTGCTGCTTCTCTTTGAAGGTGGCAGCAGTTGTGTGGGCAAGACATTTCCTTACACTTCTGAAAGATGTACCGTACCAATAACTGTAAGGTGATGTAAGAGGGGAAGATGTGTGCTGGCTTTATGTACCCAGCTTGGTTTCTTGTCATGTTTGGTACTATATGTGTAGCAAGTCTCATTTGCTCCGTTCGTGGTGGGGAGCAGATGACAGGTGAGTGCACTTTGTAAGCCCGCGTAGGTTTTAGGTGTAGGAAGTGGCCTAAGGAAAGGTCGGCTGCTCCGCTTCCCGGACGGTGTGTGCTGTGAAAGAAGGTCCTTGTGAGGCTGGATGAGGCAAAGTGTCTGTCTGGTTTTTATTTAAAAGGTGTTCTGAAAAGAAGTCTTGAAAACCATCTCCTGCAGGTGGGAAGAGGCTCCCATCCTGCAGGTGTGGGGCTAATATTTGTGGTAGATGAGATGTATATTGCTTAGGCTCAAGCATGTGGGCACATATGGACTGCTCATCATTGACTGGCTGCAGCTGATGGGGGAATGTCTGCATTGGGAGGCCAGAAGTTGTCCCCAGGTGGCTGGGGATGTGGGGAAGCCCTGCTGAGGAGAGAATTGGGTAGTCAAGTGGTGGGCTATGGAGATGATTAGGGGCCTAGAGCACCTTTCTTATGAGGAGAGAGCCGTGTCTGTTCAGCCTGGAGACGAGAAGCTGAGAGGGGATCTCATCAATGTTTATAAATATCTCTAGGGTGGGTGTCAAGAGCATGGACCAGACTCCTTTCAGTGGTGCCCAATGACAGATGAGGGGTGACAGAGCACTGGAACAGGCTGCCCAGAGAGGTTGTGGAGTCTCCTCCTATGGCTGGACTAGATGATCTCCAGAGGTCCCCTCCAACCCCAACCATTCTGTGACTCTGTGAAATCTGCCAGGATTGGCTACGATGCTCTTCTTGTGTGTGCCCAGGCAGTGGCATGTTCCGTATCTCATGTCCTGCAGTATGTTCTCAAGGCCTTGTGTCACAGTGGACACTTGCCATTGCTCTCAGACCAAATGTGTAAAACCCCTGACAAATGCCAGGGCCATGTCCCCAGCAGCAGCCCAAGCTGGGCCGAGGGCCACTGTGCTCGGGAGGCTGTGGCCAGAGACCGCTTGCATTATTCCTGGGCGCTGGTCTCCTGTCCTGGGCTGCACTGCAAAATCCTAAAGAATGTGGCTGGGGCAGAAATCTGCTGTGCTGGGACCTTTGGAGAGCAGTACCTGTAGTTCCTGTGTTCCTGTCCTTGTCTGCTCTCCCCACTGCTGCCACATGGGCAGATTCCTTCCTCCATAAGCTGCTTCTGACTTCTCTGGAGTGTGCCAGCACCAGCGAGTGGGATAGTATTCTGGGGTATAGTCGATTTCTCCTTGTCAGATAATAATTTATATCAGAAAGGGACTTCTTGAGATCATCTACTGCAACCTACTCCTCAAACAGGGACAGCTGGAGCAGGTTGCCCAGGACCACGTCCAGTTGGGTTTGAGATACCTCCAAGGATGGAGACTCTACCTGTGCCAGTGCTTGACCACCTTCAGCCTGGTGCAAGAAATAGGCTAAGATCTGTTGAGACTGGAGAAGAAGGAGTTTGGGGAGGAGACCTGTCTTCTCTGATGGTTGGAGCTGGGCCCTGTGCAAGGGGTAGCAGCCTTTGCTCTTCCAGGTCACTTGGCCATAGAGACAAGAGTTTCCTACGTAACGAGGGACATCAAAAGAGTCAAGGCTTATGGGGAGGACCTAACAGAACTTGGTGACTGTGACCCACAGATTGGAGTGGTCTGTTCTGGTTATTACAGGTGTAAGCCTTTGTTGCTATCTGGGAAGGTTGTGATTGCTCATTTTCGGTCTTATCTAGCGAGTTACAAATTGGAGGTTGTTTTACTGGCACAGGAGCACTTTAATAACGGAGAGTGGATAGAGCAGGTGATGGCAGAGTTTGATCCCACTGCACACGCACGTGCAGTTTTGATCTGGGCCTCTCTTGTGGCATTATTGTCACTAAGCTCTTGACAAGCATGAGGGCTACATGATCTGGTGTCTGTGTTTCCAAAAAGAAAAATGAATTATTTGGGATGTGCTGAGGTGTGGATTGTCAGCAGAGGTGTGTGTGCAGCTCTGTGCATAGAGAGGTTCCCTCAGAGGCCATCCGTCCACGCCTGAGTTCTTTTGAATCTCTTTTCCAAACTCTTTGTTAGCTTGCTCTTTCTTTCCTTCCCTTCCAGGTGGATGAAGAAGCCTCGATGTGGAGTTCCAGATCATCCCCACCTACGCCATAGCCGGAGGAAAAAGCGGTATGCACTAACTGGACAGAAGTGGAGGCAGAAACATATAACCTACAGGTATAGAGCCCTCCCTGCGCCTTTTTTTTTTGTGGGGAAAAAAAAGTTCTGTGTTTGTCTGGTAAGCAAACGTTGTAAGTACTTTTGAAAACTGGATTTTTGCTCTGATGGCTGCGTGAGCCTTTAGATTCTCAGAACATGCTGGGGGGAAACACTTTCAGAGCACTGGAGTAACTGAAGAGTCTGTTCTCAATGAGAAAATGAACGATGAGTAAAGATGCCTAAATCCCAACCATCAGCTGTGTCATTTCAGCAGGAAAATCCTAGTGAGCCCCTTTCTGTTCTTTTAGAAAAATAAGACTCAGCCCTTAGATCGTGTGTCTTCTTTGACAAACCATTAAAGCAGAAGGAACACCCTTGTTTAAAGGCCTGATGATTTCTCCTGCTACTGATTTGTAACATTTTACTGAATATTTATTTTTGCAGAGGTTTTGCTTTTGCTCATGTAGTAGAGCTCTTGCTTTTGTCCAGACTTAGGCCTGGGGAGCCCACGTGCCGAAGTGAGCTACAGGTGTCAAGTGAGTTGTTTCCAGAGACGTGTCTTGTTTGATTCATTTAGGCCCTTACCTCTTGAAAGTAATGCCAGTGGAAGTTTCTGACAATAGGAATGTCACTTCAAAACAAAATTAACCCCCTCTAGTTGAAAGGATAGCCTTTTTTTTGAGAGAGAGGGAAAGGGGGTTGCAGAGGGGTAAAAATTGTCAATGTAGACATTAAGGAGAAGATAGGGGTGAGCAAGGCTAAGGAAGAAAGAAAGTGTGTGGTGAAGAGATAGAAGTATGAGTGACCAGCATGGGGAAGGTGTCAGAATGTGTAGGAAGAGATACGATGGTGTGAAGGGAATGAGAATCGGGGGCTCTGTTCCTTCTGCCGAGAGCTCTGAGA
Source organism: Columba livia (assembly GCF_036013475.1). Lineage (NCBI taxonomy): Eukaryota > Metazoa > Chordata > Aves > Columbiformes > Columbidae > Columba > Columba livia. The sequence goes on from NC_088617.1 coordinate 13,705,176, forward strand.
AAGGAAGAGGAGGATTCTTCAGTGAGGGACTGCAGAGGGTGGTAGCAGGGCCTGGTTCGAAGCTCCTGCCGATAATCATTCCTTCCACTCAAATTTTAAAGAGACACCTTCTGTATGTGAAGATCTGAGAGTCAGATCCTGCTCTGAACCTTTTCTGGACCCTAGATACCAAAACTGGTATATAATTGTACAAATAAAACATATCTAAGCATATGCATAACAGGAAGCAGGTTGGCAGGTGGCTTCTCTTTTGCCATTGTCAAACTAGTAGTTTAACTTTCCAGTTTCGGTGTTTGTAGTTTGCCATTCAAGTGATAGACACCTTGTTTTACCACTGAATGTATTATAGTGTCTTTCATCTGTCAATCATTATACTAAATTGAGCCAGTTTCATTAAAAACTGGAAATTGCTTCTATGACATAGATATTTCATACTTCCCAAGCCAAGTTTAATAGGTCTCGAGTCTGTTATATGCACACACAAAAACCAGTCCATGAACAGCTCTTTTGAAGCTAAAGCTTACAATTATGGGAAATTTATGTGCAGTTAAACTTTTCCCCCACCCCCTTAAACTGTGGATCATCAGCTGTCATGGACTGGGTTGCACCAAACTGGCAGGTCCATCGCTCCTGTGGACTCTTAAGTGTTTTGAGTAGTCCTGAGAATTAAGCTGCTCGTATAAGTAAGGCCGTATAGTTTATTGAAAGATTTGTTTCTGAAAAAAGAATTCCAGTAGTCAGTTTTTTTCATATGCTGGGTTCCATTGTAGCACGATGATTTCAGACAAAATCCAAAGTGATTTACGTTTTTAAACTACCTTATTTAGCTGTCTGCACCAGGACTGAAAGGTTGTCAGGTTTTTAGGCAGTGATGCAAGATTAACCAAAGCATTGGGAAGATTCTTGTTAGTAAATGCAAAATGTAGTTTTGTTTGTAACTTTATTTGTAACGGCAAAACTTCGCGTGCACAAAGTAGCAGCTGCAAAAAATAAAGACTCTTTGGAGATGGAAACTGTGTAGAGGCGGCTGTGTACTGGAATGATAAGAAGAAATCTTGAATGTGTTCTGCAAATTTAAAGGATGCTTCTTTCTCATCCGCACAGTGTACACAACTATACCCCCAAGGTTGGAGAGGTCGATACGAGGAGAGCCATCCGACAGGCGTTTGACGTTTGGCAGAGAGTGACACCGCTGACCTTTGAAGAGGTCCCCTACCACGAAATTAAAAATGACAGAAAGGAGGCAGATATTATGATATTTTTTGCTTCTGGTTTCCATGGAGACAGTTCTCCGTTTGATGGAGAAGGTGGATTCCTAGCTCACGCTTACTTTCCTGGACCAGGAATAGGAGGAGATACTCACTTTGATTCCGATGAGCCGTGGACCCTGGGAAATTCTAATCACGATGGTAAGAGCACAGGTCATTTTTCAGAACAAGGATAAGTTGAATGTAGACACATTGACAGGCTTTCACCTAGAAAATATTTGGTTAGTGGAGCTTTCACCTCCCATACAGTGGTTCAAATGTTTTCTCAAACACGGATTGTATCTTCAATGGGTCAGTAATTTTATCAGTAGGTTTGTGACTCCGCACGCCTGTGTGCACGGGTGTGAATGTTGAGGTGTGAACACAAGTGTGTGTCTGCTGGCTTTTTACTTCTCTCAAGATTTGCACCATAGTTGCTACAGAAACCACAGCTCTGGCGGGGAAAGGTGAGCAAGAGAGAGTTGAGAAGTGAGACCTGGATCTCCTGGAACACTTACCAAGGGCCAATGGAGTTAGTTGTAACGGTGAACAGAAAGTTGAGAGAGTGAAGATGTTTGAATGTCAAGTTGTTTTGATCAATATTTGTTTTCCCACAGTCTGAGTGCGGTCCTAATTCCTCCCATCAGACACTGGGACTGGCTGATTTGTTAGGGAAGACTAACGTTTTTGTGATATTAAGCAGTTTCTGTGTGTTTCTAGCTTTATCTTGCTCTCTAATGGCAATGAGCACTTTCTCATCTATTTTCAAATCTTTGATTGAGAATAGTGATGACTTGCAAAAGTTTAAATTGGAAAACTACAATTTTACGGTGGCCTCGTGAGATATCACTCAATTTTCCTCTAATCTTAGTGGTTTAGGGAGCCTAAAGTGTCTTTAAACTTTTAGGGATTCAAAATCATGTTTTGAAACATGTTTTGAAATTTTATAAGGGTTAGAAGCTTATTTGGAATGTAGATATGGCTTGATTTTTTTAAAGTATATAGAAACATGGGAGCATTGTTGTGGCCATGATGTCTAAGGACGTATGCAGAGGTGATGTCTTTCATTAGACCGCACAGTCTGAAAAGTAGAAAAGCTTTCAGGCATGCAAGCCACCTTCAGGCCTGACCTAAAAGTGCCAGCTTGCTTTCCGAATGGAATGGAAATGAGAAAATCCCTGGGAGTTTTGAGTCTGTATCCATCAGATCCTATTTGAAAGGAAATGGAGCTGGCAAGTTCAGCATGGGAATGCTGATTTGTAGGGAAACAGGAATGATGTGATACTTGTCTTCTCAGGGGAAGAGAAGTGATGTTTCCTGGCGTGTTTAAATGCTCAGATGAGATGTAGGCAGAGAAGGAGAGAGGTGACAGCCCGTGGGGTGTGGGGTTATGGTGTGGCAGAGCAGCACAGCTGCTGTCTGGAAATGTTACGGATTTTTATTTCTTGGTTTGTGGCTGGAGGGCAGTTCGTGGGTTTCCCTGAGGATCGGGATTGACAGTCGGACTGAGCGCCGACCTTGTCAGAGCTGCCTCTGCGGCAGTTCGGTGTGTTTGCCCTTCACTAGCGATCTGTGCGGGTTCAGTCTGCTCTCGGGAGTTATTTCCTCCCATCTCTGGGGTGTGAGGGTCGTTCACGCACAGGATGTGACTTCCCAGGTGTGAGACCTGCGAGTGCTGGGACTGGGATAGAAGGTCCTTACGGGAAGGTGGAAGGGGAGGGTTTGACAACACGTATTTGGTTTTTCCTCTTCTCTTTTTTTCCTCACAAAAAGCTTCCTCTGATGACAAGCTTAAGCGAGATTGGGAGACAACTTAAAGACTGGCAGGGGGGAAAATTCTCCACTGGCCAGGGTGTTCTAACATATATTATCACTTTTATTTTAAAATAGTTTTTAGGATGGTGTTTGAGAGCAGTGTATACAATGAATAGAGCATCTCTTACTTTATAAAAGCAATTTCCTTGTGGTTCTTTCAAAAACATAATGTGTTTCTCTGGTGTGCTGAGTGTCATGAGTAGTGTCCTCCAAGTGCATGTAATTGGTATTTGAGGAGCCGATGTGTATGAAAATTGATAGAAGAGTTGAGATTTTCATTCCAGAGGATGAATGTTGTTTGTGTGTTTGTTTTCAAAGAACCAGGTGGCACACTCGCTTGAAAACTCTTCTAAAAAAGTCGCCAACGAGGATGTTGGGAATGGCAGGGTCCTATTTGTCCCCTCCACCTGAGGGAAGCACTGATGATCGAAAGGGAATTTCAGGTGTTGAGGATGACGGGGTAACCTGTAGTCAGAGCATTATCTATGTGAGTGTTAAATGTGAGGAATTTGGTTTTGCCCATGTTTTTAGTCTTGGTTTGGAAGTATGAAGATATCCTATCTCCTCACTGGGTGATCCAGGCCTTTTTAGGATGGATTTTCCTTCTGTGTCACTAGATCTAGATTCTCACCTCTAACAGGTCTTAAAGAGTTTCTTCTTGGTCAGAAGTTTCCTGCACTGCTGGTTTTCATTGGCAAGAAGATGTTAGCAAGGGCAATACTGTCATTTTAACAGGAGGTATTTCTTCAAATATGGTCTTGCTTGTCCTTATGACATGTGTTTTGGGGCAATGGGATTGTTCAGTCTGGAACTGAAGAAGTATCTGAATGAAAGAGTAAAAATACCTTACCAGTAGATCAGTAACAAAACTCGCGTTTATTCAGATGGAAAAAGAAACTGTTCTGGCCATTCAGCATCCATTCGATAACTGTGTAAGTCTTAAAATAGCCATGAAGTAACAATAGTATCCTTATATCAACCCACAAAATATCACCGCGTAAAACGTTCCACTCCTGACAAGAACGTGTATTGGTTGAGGGAAAATTGGAACAGTCTGCCTCAAAGCTCTCTTAGCCTTGCAGTGATTGTAAAGGTAAATCTCTGGTCAACAGAGCAGGATGCTGTAACTGGCACCCTAGGTCCTCAGAGTCCATATAATTTTGTTACAAACCGGTGTGATCTGCAGCTTTGCTTTTGTTGGTCTACATGTGTCTCGCTGTGGTGCGGCCCCTGGAGAGTTTCGGTAAGTCCGTGCTTGGGTGCAGCTCTCACCCACCAGCTGGTGGAGGGTTAGTTGGGACTGACCTACTCATTTCATTGTGCATGACCGTTGTTACACTGCTTTTGCCCCTTGTGGACAGCCGTGTCCCTTAAAATTATTGGTATAATCATAATAACTGTGATGCTGCTGATTGTCTTTCTGAGACTATGGTAACAGAGGCAGGTGCACCAGCACTGTTATTTTATGCTGTGAAGAATCATCCTGCACAGGCTTTCAAAGTGAGTGCAAGGTTTGCTTCCCCTGGATATTAGTTCCAGTTCCACTCGTGTATACAGTTCCTTGAGCTGAGTAATACTCTACTTTCAATTTGTGATTGCTGATTTATCATCTTAATTGTACTGCCTTCTCTGACATTCCCATAAGCAAGCTGTGGAAGGTTAATTTAGATGACATTATGATGAGGATGTGCAAAACCAGGCAGGGAGCTGAACTCCTGGAACAGACTTTCTGCTTTTTCTAAGTCTTGGGCCTTTTATACTTGAAATGTGCTGTAGGAACAGCTAAGCGAGCTGTGAACTGCCTGTCTCAAGGCTCACAGCCGCTGACAGACGTTGCTCACCGTAGGCAGCAAAGCTTGTGCCCAAAAGAGGGTGAACAGACTTGGCCCTGCTGGGATCTCTCTCCTTGGCTGCCTCAGTGTCTTATCTCACTTGGAGCGAGTGCAGAGGTGCTGCATGGAATCCATTACTAAATGGCCAAATCAAATATTTTCTAGCCTTCATATGAAAGTAGTAATTATATATATGTGTATCTCCAACAACAGGTTGAAAAGGAATCTTGAGTCACTGAAGTAAGTTCTGTCAGTTTAATTATCCACATTACACGTGCCTGCTCTTACACCCCTCTGACAACTCAATTTTATCCAGGTTAATTACAGGAAGTAAATTTTAATCTCCAGTTTAACACTGTGAGCAGTATCAATAACAATCCCAGGCAAATCTTCTTCATGGTCTTTTAAAGTAGAAGACCATTGCAGTTACGCACGTTGCCAACACCGTACCACTAAACATGTGGTGTCTGCCAACCCACTGCAGATACTAGCTTTATATAGATAGAGCTGCATAAAGCTATTCTCCGTATTCCTCTGTTGGTCGTGGCAATATGTGCTCTGTCACCTCCGCGCGGACCGGTGCCTGTGTCTTACCGGGGCTAGTGACTCTGGGTGATCGGGTAGTGAGGTGGACTAAGAACTGGTTGAAGGGAAGAAGCCAGAGAGTCGTGGTCAATGGGGCAGAGTCCAGCTGAGGCCTGGATCTAGTGCAGTGCCTCAGGGGTCGGTGCTGGGGCCAGTACTGTTCAATATATTCATCAACAACTTGGATGAGGGACTAGAGTGCACTATCAGCAAGTTTGCTGCTGACACCAAGCTGGGAGGAGTGGTGACACTGGAAGCTGTGCTGCCATCCAGAGACCTGGACAGGCTGGAGAGCTGGGCAGGAAAAACATAATGAAATAGAACAAGGGCAAGTGTACAGTCTTGAATCTGGGCAGGAACAACCACAGGTTCCAGTGTAAGTTGGGGAATGACCTGTTGGAGAGCTGCGTAGGGGAAAGGGACCTAGGGGTCCTGGGGACAGCAGGATGAGCATGAGCCAGGAAGGCCAATGGCACCTGGGGTGGGTTAGAAGGGGGTGGTCAGTAGGTCCGAGAGGTTCTCCTGCCCCTCTGCTCTGCCCTGGGGAGACCACACCTGGAATCTTGTGTCCAGTTGTGGCCCCTCAGTTCCAGCAGGACAGGGAACTGCTGGAGAGAGTCCAGCGCAGCCACCAAGATGCTGAAGGGAGTGGAGCATCTCCCGTGTGAGGAAAGGCTGAGGGAGCTGGGGCTCTGGAGCTGGACAAGAGGAGACTGAGGGGTGACCTCATTAATATTTACAGGTATATAAAGGGTGAGTGTCAGGAGGATGGAGCCAGGCTCTTCTTGGTGACAACCAACGATAGGACAAGGGGTAATGGGTTCAAACTGGAACACAGGAGGTTCCACTTAAATTTGAGAAGAAACTTGTTCCCGGTGAGGGTGGCAGAGCCTGGCCCAGGCTGCCCAGGGAGGTTGTGGAGTCTCCTTCTGTGCAGACATTCCAACCCGCCTGGACACCTTCCTGTGTAACCTCATCTGGGTGTTCCTGCTCCATGGGGGGATTGCACTGGATGAACTTTCCAGGTCCCTTTCAACCCCTGACATTCTGGGATTCTGTGAACTGCCACCACTGGGCTGTCCCACCTGCCGCGGTGACACCGTCTGTCAGCGTCCTCTGCAGTCCGGATTGCTTTCCAAAGCTTTCGTGTACCAGGCACCATGCTGGTCAGGAATTGCACTGAGGTGATAGTAAAAGGCTTAAAGTGGAGCAGGAATGATTTAAAGAACCTTGCTGATGGATTCTGAGGTATCATTGCCCTGCCAGGGATCACCAGAATTTTTCTTTCATCATGGCCAGGGTTGAGCTCCAAGGGTCATTGCTGCCTGTCTGGCATTCTCAGGGGGAGCAGCCGCTTCGGCTTTGTCAGGAAACAACTCCAGCTGAGTGTAACTCTAGTGTAACTCGGCTTCACAGCGCATTCCGTCACCTCACAGTTCACAGGATTCGTTTTTCAGTATCCCCTGTTCCAGGTGCTCTCCCGCACTGTGCAGTTTCGCGCCTGTATCAAGTTCTGTGTGTAAGCGCAGGATTAGCACTGTGACCGCTCCTCAGATATTGGCAAGAAACGCTGAACTTGGCTAACAGCAAGTAAACAAATATTGTAATCGTTACAACAAACATATCCCCGTTGATCCCAGTGGGTTTCTCTGGAGGCTTCTTTGGAAAGCTGCTTGTTCAGGCCTTCTGATGAAAAGCCAACCAAAAAGAGCAGCAGCGTTTGCAGGCACCGCCAGAGCTGGTGCAGGAGGTGACACCTCGGGAGTTGCTTTCAATGCCAGATCAGTACGGGAGCTTCTGAAGAATTTCTGGAGAAAAAAGGGCCTGAACCACCTTCTGGGAAGGCTTGTGTCAGGCACAGAGGGGAGGAACAGGGCAGATCTTTCTCTGTGGTTCCAGCACAAGGACCAGCATTGTTTCAGGGGGCATCTGCCTGGCTAACAGAGCCAGCGCTCCTGGAGCTGCCATCTGGCCATCGCATATGTTCAGGGACCTGCGCAGGTTTTTCAGGACAGCCAAATACTGCTGGAGCTGCCTGATTGCTCAGCAAGGTCCTCAAGGAGAAAGTTGTGATTAGAGTAGCTAATTTTGGAGGGTAGTCTTCCTGATAGCTGGCCTGTTGTACCTCTTGGTGGGGGACATATGTAGCTTTGAGCTGATGTTTAATCTGCTGGACAGTGTGTTCAGAGTGGTGTCTTCACTGGAGATTAATGGTTTTCTATCCTGACAGTATTAATATCACAAACCTTGATTCTCTTGCTGTTTGTATTCCTGTTCCTGAAGACAGGATCCTCTCGCCACTGGAATTCAGTTGCACAAACACAGGCGTTTAGCCAAGCTTTGAGAGGTAATCCTGTCCCAGCCTGGGCTGTTCTTGTTAAGAATTCAGGTGCGTCAAATTAATTTGAGCTTGAACCTGAATGTCCTGGAACTCTTTTTATTCCTGCTATGATTACGAAGTTGTTAAAATTGCCAGGGCACCTCCACATTTCCTGCTGCAGCGGTGCCCCTGCTTGGAGTGCGTTCCATTTAGATCACTGGCCCTGCCTGTATCCCTTTGGTCCATCTCGGGTGTCTTATGGAGGATGTCCTATGCTTCTGTACTCGTTGCCTTTGATGTCATGTCTGAGTACTTAAATCTACTTACTTGTTTTGAATACCTTAGAAGGACATTAGAGATGCAATATGGAAGGTTTCTTCTCAAAAAATCCACAGGTACTGAGCAATGTTGTTGTATTTTATGGACTGTGTCTACCTAGAACAGGTTCTTGTTCTACAGACTGTCTTATGGAATAGGAGTATGGCTTTCCCGGTTCAGATTCCTGGATCTTGGAGGGACAGATAATTTGAGCTTGAATGAGAAACAGTATTCAAGTACCATGCTTTTCATTCTCAGCTTCTGAAACTCAGTTTGCAGACTGGTGCTCTGGGTCAGCCGCCAGATGCTTTAGGTCTCCGCTTAGTTTGAGTGGAGCACAAGGGATGGTGCCCACACCTCCCCCATCACTGGCAGGTTTCTCCCAGCGCCTCTTTCTGTTTCTTCCCCTTTGAACCAGGGGAAGGTTGAAGTGGGCACAGTGTGAACCAGATGGGGAACAGATGTAGCTTCCTTTCTCCTGATCTGGTTTACCTTAGAGCTGCCCCCGCTCTTGGGCTCGGATGGAAGAGCAGGTAGACATGGGTGTTGGGGGCAGGACAAAGGGTGCTGCCCTTTCTGCTGCAAGATGCACATTGGAATCATAAAACCACAGCAGCACTATTGTGCGTCTACATTCTGGGTAGAGCTTTATTTCTTCAAACCTATTAGTTTCTACCTGTTGTTCTCTTTGCCTTTTTTTTTCTTCTTGCTCCTTTTCACTATTTTCATCCAGAAAGATTTTCTGGATCTCTTTGCAAAGCCAGCTTCACTTTGGTCTGTAGTGCATGGCTGAAACCAGTGATGTTTTGGTTTTAACAAGAATGGAGTGTGGTGGTTGGGGCCTCCAGGTGTCAGCAAACTGGGAAGAGTCCAGTGCAGGAGCACGGAGGTGATAAGGGCCTGGAGCAAGGAGGAACCGGGGCGACTGGGCTTGTTCAGCCTAGCGAGGAGGAGGAGGATGGGGAGGAAGCATCTAACTGAGGGGATTTACAGGGAGGACAGAGCCACACTCTGCTTGGAGGTGAACAGAGAAAAGAGTGAAGGGCAATGGGCACAAACTGCAACAAGGAAAACCCTGCCTGGGCAGAAGGAAGATAATTCTTCAGCAGCAGCGCATTCAACGCTGGGCTGGTTGATGCCCTGAGCAACCTGCTGTAGTTTTGAGATGAGCCCTGTTTGAAGCAGAGAGTTAAACTCGACCTCCAGACGTGCCTTTCAATCCGAGGTTTTCTGTGGTTCTTTAGCATTGCCTAACAGACAGAATTTTAATTCCTAGAACTTAAGAGCAAATTGGAGTTACTACTCGTGGCAGCTCTGAGCTGTTACAAGGTACTCAGCTCATAAAATTATCTTTTTTATCACCAAATTCCCTTCTAAAACCAGGGATCTTTTAATGCTGAAGTTAAAAGGTAGCTGGCAATATTTTTTGCCAGATGTTTTGACATTTTTAAGTACCACCTCTTACTGCTACCTTGTTAAAATGCAAGAATAGACAAGGTTTCTGTAAGGACTTCCTAGATGAATCATCTAAACGCTGAATGTGTGTTAAGCACCAATATAAACCAGATTCTCTAGTATCGAGGTGTATGCGTAAGTAGATTTGGCATTTTTTTTACCTGGTCGGGTAGTTCTTTATTATCAAAGACTTCCAAGTGTTTCCAGTTGCTTTGGAAACATTGCCGACTAAACGTTCTCTTATCCTATTTGATTTGTTTGATGGCCATCACGATGTTTTGTGTGGAGGGAGGGGACAAAGAGGAATGAACAGCCAGTTGTTGCTGCTTTTTTTGACATTGTCTTGGTCTATCCACTTTTCTAGGCTGACTTTCTATAATAATAATAATAATAATAATAACTTGCAACCCGCTTGTTTGACTTGTACGGGCACAGTGCACGCTGGCTGAAAACCCAAGTGTGGCCTGAATCCGGTACCTTCACCCAGCACATTGCCAGAACTTGGTAGTCTTTTATCCTCGATTCATTATTATTTCCTCTGCATTTTGTCTTGCTTTCTGTCTCCTTTCTTATTTTACCACTTTTTTCACGCTTGTTTTCTATGGAAATGCTGAGGCCAGCAAAGCCAGTTTATAAAGTATCAGTATAACGAGCAGCTTGACAGAGAGCACGCGTACTCGCAACATGGTGCGCTTATAATCTTTGTGCTATTTGGCTGTTAAATACTTTTTAAAATGTTCTTTCTCTGATTTCTCAGGTACGGAACATCTCCACATCTAAAGACTTTTGTTCTAACAAATGGCATTTTGAATCCATCATTATTTTTCAGGCTTCTGGCACTGTTGTTGAAAAGGAGCATCAGTATTTTTCAGTGCGAAAATCAGAGCTGCTTTGAAGTTACCCACGTGTGCTTTGACTCGGAAGACCTGTTCTCTGAAAGGCTTTCATATAGATGTTGGAAGTGGTGCACAGATTGTATTAAAATTTCAGTTTATTCTATCAAGTCTTTTAATGATACTTCACCAGGTCACGCTGTCGGTCAGTACTTTTGCTCATTGAAGGAGACCAGTTCAGCGTTTGGTCTCTACAACATACCTACTTAACGTTGGTTCCATCCTGTAACTACTCAGGGAGACTTGTTCCCATAAACCAGAGTTCTCTAAAATCACCTGCTAACATTGAACCAAATTTGAGCAACCGTATAGACACGCGGGCTCACAACAGCCAGCCACAGTAAAGAGAAATAAAATCAGGTGGCTTTAAATCGGCAACAATTTGAGGCATGTCAGTCTAAACACCCAAGGCTGTAAATAGAGCACTTGCAAATTAAAGGTCTTTTGTGAAAGCGAAGAGAGGAAGCTGGCCTGCACCTGCGGAGGATTGGCTGCAGATCCTTCTTCTTTGCTACCGGACAGCATCTCTGTAAGTAGTGCTTTCTTTTCTTGTAAATGTTGTCGTTATACACACATAGGAGTGACATTACAGTCCTGCTGTGCCAGGGCAGCCTGGATTTGAAAGTACAGTACGGACAGTGATAATTATTGATTACAGCTGAAATTCATTAATAAGGATCACCTGCAAATTCCACTTTCAAAACAATGTGCTTGTAAATACACCTGATGTTCACAGTGTTCTAGAAAGAAAATGATTTTCCAGTGCTTTTGTCAGTGATTGTTTAATACACAGTATGAATGTGGTTGTGTAGGTATTTGGAATGCTATTGATTCTGTATAATCAAAGTGAAATATTTTACTTCTTTCCGCAGAGAATGAGATGCTCTGAAATTCCTAGGAAGGAGCCAATAGGGATCAAAATTATGTCTCATTCCCTTAAAAAGGAAGAAAAACCCAACTGCCAAGAAGGCAGGTCATGAGAATCAAGGTGAGCCAAGAAGTTCTTTGTGCTGCCTGCCTTTGTAGAGCAGAAACAGATGATGTGAGGCGAGCCAAAATGCAGCAGTATCTCTAATAAACTTGCTGCATTCCCTTTGCTGAAGGGGAGAGCAGTAAAATAACAGGCGTTCAGGAAGAGAATAAATAAAAATACAGATTAGCAGGTGGGTTGGACTGGATGACCTCCAGAGGTCCCTTCCAACTCCAGCCAGTCTGTGATTCTGTGTTTAATCCTTGAAGAGTTTGCTGCTCATTGCAGCGCCAGCACTGAAATGTCACCCAGTCCTCTAGATCTTGACATCACAACCAAGTGACAGGCTTGGGAGGTGTTTAAACTACTTTTTGTTTTTTTCTCTCTCCTGTTTCTGAAGAACACGAGATTTGAGGACACGTTAACTAGTACTCCTTGCCCGCTCTACCCAAATCCACCATGAATTCTCATTGAAGCAGGGGGAACGTCTTTTACATCACTGTTCTCTTACTTCTCAGTCCTGCTCAGTCTTTGCAGCCCTGTCAGGAACTTTCTGTGTCTGGAGAGGACAAGGACAATCTCTGTCCTAGGTACAAAACACCCTCTTTGTGGCAAAGAGCTGCTCTCGTAGCGTCCAGAACAGCACCTGCTCTGTTGCCAGCACTAGGACTTAAATATAATTTCAACCTGACTGGCAAAAAAAGGTTCCCAAACAGCGCGAACTGGTTTGTACCCACGCTGTGTGTGCCAGGAACGCTTTGGAACACGCTGGGCCAGCTGCAAAATCTGTTTGGTTTTGGTTTGGTTTTTTGTAGTCACCTTCCAGTTGTTCCACAGCTGGGGCAAGTACTAAGTTCTGTTTCTAGACCAAATCATATTTAAATACTTTAAAAAAATAAAACCACCAGCGTAGTTTTGGTTTAAGACTGATAGAATAAAAGTCTTATCTACATTTTCCATGCTTTTATGAGTATTTTTCTTTTCTTTACCATCTCTTCTGTCAGCCTAGGGAATGATACGCTATAGGCAAATGATATGATGTAGGCAAATAGGAATTTTCATTTTAAGATTGGTAATGCTTTGGTATTGAATTGCTTATTGAATTACAACCTACACTTTGGAAAGATAAGGCACCGTCTTTGAGCAGAACACTCTGACTCCAGCGCCTGTGTCAGGTGTGTGACACAACCAAGAGGCCTCGTTCGCTTGCTCGCTGCCCTTTGGGGACAATAAGGCAAACCACCTGTCTTTTGTGATGATTACAACACAATGTGGTTGTGTGTCCTGCAGTCACTCATCTCATGGAGATCAGTTTGTTAAAGTGGCTGCAGCACAATTTCTGTTCAGACTGCATGTTACTCCCTTTTCCTCCAGTGAGGCTGTTTAAAGACACTCTTGAGTTTTCACGAAGTCCTTAAGATATTAATCGCTACATTAATAACGATACTAGTTTATGAACAAAACTAAACCTCTAGTTCTTTTTAACGTGTACTTTTCTTCCTTTCTAGGTAGGAAAGCTGTTTTCCACATCTCATTTGACGCAAACAAATGGACGAGCAGTATCACCACTTCTTCAGGGTCTTCAGAAGCTTGAAAAGCTTTTCTTGAGCTGCGCCTGTCGTGGTGAATGGAGGAGTGCAGAACAATGACACGTTCTTCTGCTGAGCCGTTCAGTCCTCCCAGGCCTGAAGGTGCAAGAACCAAGGCATAGCTTAGAGTAGCCCTAAAGCTTCTTTAAGTTGTGCTTGGAAAGCAGGTGTTTCTACATGACAGTTGGAGTGGAAGGGAACATTTTGGTGTGTTTAAAGCACGTTTAGTTCACACCAGCTTTTCTGTAATTATCCTAGGCATGCTATTGTCACAACCAATGATCTGATTCCTTCAGTATCATTCTTTAATAAAATTTCAACATTTAACCTTCCTATGTCTTTATGTGTGAGTAAACTGCAGTGTGTAGATGTGTTGCCATGTTCATAAAATATAAAACTAACATGACAAAGGTCAGAGATGTACAGTTGTTTTTTTATTATTAATCAGATAAACACTATTATTTGTACTTGTGTTGTCTTAGAAGCTCTGTCCTGCATTTTCACTGTGCTGGGTGCTCTACAGAGCCCAGCTACTCTCATTGCAGCTTCTTATACAGCTGTCGTGCTCAGGGATACACACTGGCAGTAATACCACAACATTGCCATAATAGTATCCCTGTGACCTATTACTGTCAACTGAGAGGCATTAAATGAGTGTTTTCTCTGACCTCCAGCAATTGGATACCCTACTACACAATGAGTGATTAGCCAAATAAAATGTTTTGATATGGATTTTCATGATTAAAATGGATGCAACTACAAGAAGGCGTATGCTAGCAGTTTCGCAAATGAAAACCTTTCTCAAGATGTCTGTTTTCTGATTGAACAGCTGTTTTTCCAGCTGAAGATGAAAATCAGAGAAGCAGGAGTGATGGAGTTCATGACGAGGAGGAAGATCATCCATAGATCAGTTTATCTGTGACTACATTGTTCTCTGTGTTGTTGCAACAAACCGTGTGTTTCTTACCTCTGCAGGGAAAGGTATTATATTGTAAACAATTTGAGAGTGCTTAACCAAGAGCTGGTTTTGATGTGTGATTATATTGCAATTTAGCTCAACTGGGAATACATCACCTAACAGGAGGTTTATTCTGAGCACAAATTTAGATTATTTTTAATTAAGAAAATTCAACTAAAAAGTATGTTTCAGGTTGTGGGGAGTATAGAGCTTTTAAGCTGGATGCCAGATAAGCAGGGCATTCAGACAGTTTGGTGTAGTAACAGGTGATGCTTTTATATTGTTATAAGTGTGTCCTCAGGTATAACTTTCTCAGGTGATAACTTTTTGGTAAGGAAAACACATCAGCAACTTTAAAGCAAAATTAACTGTGTTTGTTTATGTTTTAGCATAGCAGGTCAAACTGTCTCACCCAATGAACCAACTTAGGAAGCTACCCCAGTTTTCCAGGCTCATCCTCTCTCTGGTGCTCGTTGGTGGCCTGGATGCCTCCTGAGAATCGGGAAGGAGCAAGCTCAGGCCGGTCTCTGACCAGACCTGGTTATTTTGTACAGATGGTGCATAGGAGCATAAATTGTTGCATTTCTCTTGGGACCATTCCCTGCACATATAAAGCAAGGGTGGTCCATCCTTCTTCACCCTTCTGTCTTACCGAGGTGGCTGTTACACACTGAATACAAGTTTTACATGTTACTTGGTCTTGCGGGATGGAGTTGAACAGGAAATTAAGGAGCTTCATCTGGTTGCCTGACCTTGTTTCTGTATGAGTAGCGAAGTATCAAGCTGGGCTGTTTGTTCTCCCTTCTGAATCTTGCTCCAAGAAGATGGGCATGATTAAAAGTGCTGTTTGGATGTGAGCTGTGGAGAACATGAAGGTCAGAGGCCTCACTGCACATTCAAGAACCAACAGAAACAATGGGGGGGTACCGGCTCCTGTCAGGACTGCTCCGGTCGGCTGAGTGGACGGTTTCAAACAGCAGCGGGTCACAGAGCACAAAGAGCCACCGCAGCTGCCAGCTCGGGCTGTGCGAGGAGATAAGCGCACTCAGGCAAGGCTTTCACACCTTGATGTTTTCTTTTCAGAGCAAATCCTAGCCCACCCTTTGAAAAGAACATTGACAACGTTTTTCCTTCCACGCTGTGAAGTTCTGTACCATTTACAAAAATAAGCTCTTCCACTCCAGTGTTGACCTGTCCTCTGGCTGTGCTGGAACTGGGAAGGCCCATCTCTCAGTGAGTCCCATTTCCTCTAGATGCAAGGCAGCAGAGCTCCCCAGTCACAATTTTCAGTGCTCTGTGGCATCCTCACACGCAGCTGTCGGTCAAAACGGTGTTGTAAAACAGGACAGCAGCAGCTGTTTTCCGTAGTTGTCTGTATCTCCAGATACAGGTATTTCTTAAGGACAACTAGGAAAAGGTGCATTTCTGTTCCATAGCGGGAGAGCTGGCCAGGCGTGGTTGTTGACGTGCTTCCTCAGGTATGAGCCATCATCTTTCTGGGCTTAGTGATCATCTCAGATCTCTTCCTAGTTGTCTCACAGGTGATCAAGGAACCAGCAAAACCGTGTGATCTGCTGGACCTGATGCTTAAAAAGGAAGAACTGATGGGTAGTGTGAAGATCAGTAGCATCCTTGGCAGCAGCAACCATGAGGTGGTGGAGTTCAGGGTATGTGTCAGAGGGGACAATACTGAGGTCACTACTGTTTAATATCTTCATGAATGACCTCAATGATACATCCAAATGTACCCTCAGCAAGTTCAAAGGTGACACAAAATTTGGAGGAGTGGTTGATGTACTAAATAGTGATGCTGCTATTCAGAGAGACCTCGAGAGGCTGGAGGAATGGGCTGACAGAAACTTAATGAAGTTGGGCAAAGAGAAATGCAGAGCTCTGCCCATGGGCTTTATTGGTGGCTGACAGACTGGAAAACAGCTTTGCAGAACCTGGGGGTCCTGGCAGACACCAGGTTGACCCTGTGTCAGCACTGTGCCCCCGCAGCACAGAAGGCCGAGAGCGTCCAGGGCTGCGTTAGGAAGAGCGTTGCCAGCAGGCCGAGGGAGATGATCCTTCCTTTCTTCTCAGCACATCTGGAGTGCTATGTATGGGCTTCCCAATACAAAAACCTTGAAATTCAAAACCTGACAATGCAGTCCTGGACAACCTGCTCTACTTGACCTTGCTTGAGCTGGGAGTACGGACTAGACAAGCTCCAGCGGTGCCTTCCAACCTCAGCCATTCTGTGAGTCTGTGTGATTCTGTTTTCCAGCTGTAAAGTGGGCTGGCATTTGTTTTGGGCAGAAACAAGTGACTGAAGGCTATTTAAGACTAATTTAAATGACGATGGTGTCTGATCTTACATTCCTAATAAAGGTTTAACACATAGAGGTGAGTAACTTACATAGATTTGTATGTAGATTTACATAGAGACAAGTTCTTGACATGCTGTCTGGGATGCTTCAGCAAGAGGGAAAATGCCACCAAATTGGTGAGGGAAAAGGTCTCCAAGCACGTGGGCTCAGCCTGTGAGCCTGTGGTGAAAGTCGACTTTGGTGAGGCTCTTCTGATACAAGTCAGCTCTGTCCTGAGGGATTTCTGCCATGGACTTCCATGTGTGGGCGGTTGTGGCAGCAATGAAAATTATGCTTTCATGAGCATTCAAGTGATATTAGGAGAGTAAGTCCATTTATTTTTCAGCAGGTCCTTGGGTCTTTTAGTAGCTTTTGCAAATTGCTGCATCTTCTAAGCCTGAGTGGTTTTGAAAACCCATGAAGAGTGATCAGTCCTCCAAACTTTACCATGAAACTACTTAATGCATTTTACACTACGCTGTTGCATGTTTTATTGACTTTATTGACAGCAGATGAGAAAAAAATTATCAAGTCCCCATTTGGATTTCCCAAATACAGAAATTCTGGAATTTTAAATACATACATGGCTAAATTTTAGCCCACATATGTATTTGAACATATGCATTTGAACACATATTTGAAATGCATTTGTATATTCGTATATCTTAACATGTCTTGTGTATTCAGGTGTTTACGCCCTCCAGCTCACATGTTTAGACCATTTAACCATTTTGTTGGGGTATGTATGACCAGTTGAGCACTGTTGGTTACTGACTTGAGGTATCTTGAGATGCTGGCAAAGGACCCGGCTGTGAAGACTTACAGGTGCCCCAACCTAGGGTGTCGTGTTTTTATGGGTACCAGTGAAGCAATAACTATTTAAAAAGTGGAGGTGGCTCTATGTGAATCACTGTTGCAACTCCTGTTCTAAGGAGAGCTCAGCTGTCTACACAAAACGGGACTTTGTTACGTCTAAGACAGGTGCAGTCTGGAGATGCAGTGGAGGTGTGCTGCTTGGAGATGCTGCAAAGCAGCCATCGAGCTGCCGCTGCCAAAGTGCCAAGTGCCTTGCCAAAAAAAGCAGAGAAACCTGATTCAGGCAGAATTGAGGGCTCAGGCATTTTATTGGTGTGGGGAGACTGGCATCTGTCCTTGTTGGCTGCCTCTTCATCCCTCACACAGCATGGCCCATGTCAAGGTGCCCTCATGGAGCAGGACATCCAGGGACCACAGTAGATCAAGGAGATGAGGGTCCCAACTCCATGGGACTGAAGAGGAATACATGCCTGTAACACAGAGTGGAAGGTACCCCTGCTCCGCACTCCTTCCAGCTTCTGGACCAGACAGGGCTCCTGAACCTCCTGTGAGGAGCATGTCCCTTCTCTCCTTCCTCCTCCTCCTTCCTCCCATTGGGATCCAACCCAGCCTTTCCCTGTGTGGCTCTGCAGGATGGTGGTGCTGGTGCTCACGTCCTCCCGCAGACACAGCAGTGCCAGGAGTCCAGCAAAGTAAAAGCACGTTGAGGAGCCTGTGCTAGAGGAGATGGGGTTGTCCCAGGTACTACATGAGTGTCAGCCCTGGTCTCCTCTGTCCTTCCTCCTGTCCTACCAGGTGCCTTACAGATCTCCTGTAGGATTTGGTAGTCCAGCTCAGGTCAGAGCACAGCACCGGAAGACTCAGAAGGAGGACAAAGCTCCCTTCCCACACTGGCAGTGCTCTCACCTCTCCTGGCAGCTCCCCGTGAGGAGGCAATGGTATCAGAGCCGTCTGTTTTGTTGGCCATTTTCTGTAAAGCCTCCACAAAAGAGTCTGCAGTTGTATCCTTTCGCTCCATGCACCCTGGCTGAGGGTGCTCATGGGGATGGGTGCTCATGGGCAAGGAGCCTCCTGCACATTCTGTGACAACGACCATAAAACCTGCACGGACTTTCAGGACTAAAACCACCTCAGGAGCTGACCCTGGCACTGTGACCTGCTGTGCAATAGGACAGCTAAGAGTTTGCTTCTTGCTTTACGAGGAAGTGGGGCTTGGGGTTGCGTCAGGCTGTGGCTGTGTGCTAACCCGGCTGTCCCTTCCTTCCACAGGGAACGATCTCTTTCTGGTGGCCGTCCATGAGCTGGGACATGCGCTGGGGCTGGAACACTCCAATGATCCCAGTGCTATCATGGCTCCTTTCTACCAGTACATGGAAACACACAACTTCAAACTGCCCCAGGATGACCTCCAAGGAATTCAGAAAATCTATGGTGAGCAACGCTGTCTACTCGTCTACTTACACTGAGCTCGAGTCTAGTGAGCATTTCACAGCTGCAGACAGGTAGCCCCCAAAATGCTCACAGCTGGTGGGATTTCCTGCATAGCTGAACCATGAACTGTTGAAAGCCCTTGATCCACAGCCAAGGGTCAAACAACTGTGCTGGTGGCAATATCTTTGCACAAGTCAGGGTAACCAAAGGTCTCTGATCTCGCTGCTGCTCCATCCCTCGCTATGTCCCTGATATCAAGGAGCACTAGAAAGGGTAAAACAGGCAAACAGAGGGGAGGAATGTGAAGAACACAGAACATCAAGGAAAGGTAAAAGGTGTTTATGCACTCATTTTTTTCTCCATATATAGAAGGCACAGAAAAAAAAAAAGTTTGGATCTTCTTAGGGAAGACTTGACTTCTTTTACTCTTCAGCTGAATGTTGTTGTACAACATGTGCCGGAAAGATACGGGCTTAAGGAAAAGAGAGAGCAAAGGAGGTGGATGGATTATGGGAGAAAACCGAGGGGCTGGAGGTGATGTGGCACCGTGTGACAGGGTCACGGATGCCAGGGTGTGAGGACAGGGATTTTCAGAGAATTATTGGCTGAAGGAGGCTCTGGGAGCAGAGGGAAACACAAGTTTTAGGAGCCACAGTGAAGGGGAGGCTGAGCTGGAAGATGCTAATGGATACGGTCGGTGGCAGCCCATGGAAAACAGGTTTTGTCAAACATCCCTAATTTCATTGTTTGAGGAAAGTTTGACAGAGAGGTTACTTAAAAAGTGTAGCATAGAGCAACTATGCTATGTCGCTATGCAAGCTGCTTGACCTCTGGAGTCAACTATTAGTCCCCAGTACTGGTAAAGCAGATAATAGATGAATAAAACCTGAAAAAAACCTTATAAAATGGTTCTCAGTGGGGAAGCTGGTGTTCCTAAGGGATTGCTGCTGGGATCAGTGGCACCTGACACTAGTTCACATTTACATCAGTGGTCTGCCAGTGAATTTTAAATTACTGCCAACAGAATTTGTGCCAAGACCTATAAGACTCGAAAGCAGCACAGCAAGACTTCCGAGGTCTAAGATATATGTCAATTGTTTCAATCTGATTATTTCGGGGCGGGGGCGGGGGGGGGACGGGACTGGAATGAGATTTGTGTGTTCAAACGTAGATGCCTAAAGAAGAGAAATCTCTTTCTGGGCCAGTTTCCCTCCTCTCTGGACAATGGGAAAAACGGGCATTTGTACAGTGCAGTTGGTTCATCTCACCGTGAGGCAGATACCCAAGTGAAGTCCAGCATTAAGATAAGTCCAGCATGAGATGGCTTGAGGTACACCCAGGGGGAACTGGCTCTTCACACCCGTGCAGCTGAAGATTTCTTTGTATTGTTCGTTACCGGGATGAAGTTGCATGGCCATTGTCATATGGTATGTCACATGGCATACTTTAACATAGTATGTGTTCAAATACTCAGGATAACAAACTCTGGATGGTTTTGAAATAAAGTGCTAGTATTAAATTTGCATTAAATAATATACCTAAGTTTTCATTTTTGAAAGCTGCTAAAATGGCATTACACTGGTTCTATTTTGAAATTTTGAATTAGTTCCTGTGGACTTTAACTAATCAGAAAGAAAAAAAACCTTAATTTATTGCTGACAGCAAAAGTGCAATCAAGAAAAAATTACTGGTTTCTGTTTTCAGATACCACTTTGGAAAGGGAGCAGATAAGGAATTGACAGCCGTGCTGCTTCACATTAGTGGTTCAAACCAGGATCAGCTGTGTCTGAGCTGGGCCCAGCGCTCCCCCAGCACAGCCTGGGCCGGGCCCAGGGCCCAGGCCTGAGCTCAGCTGGGGCTCCTGGGCCTGTGGGTGGGGGTGCAGGTGACACTGGTCAGGGACATTAAGGCCTGTTAGTGTCCTCAGGGCCCTGACGGTTTGTGAGAGCACCGATGGCGTCTCGTGCACCGCTGTGCCGAAGCAGAGGGCTCAGCAGCACCGCTGCGCTGCCGCTCGTTTGTCACGTGTAGTGACATTAAACTTCAGCCACGTACTGTGTTAAGATTCTCTGTTATGCAATATAATGTGCTTAAAATTTCAGCTCAGCTTGAAAAAAAAAGCAGCGTGAATGAATTACTGCCCAGTGCAGGCAGGAATTAGGAATTAGTTTGTTGGCTGTCGTGGAATCACACAAGAGTCTTCCCTGAGTCCTGCGGGAGAAGCAGCAGCTTCTGCAGTAGGAGCTTTGGTTCCCCAGGTAGAGATTTCAGCCCTTAGCACAGAGTTATGGTCTAAAAACTCAAGTTGGGTTTAAAACTGGGTTTTACTCTTACGGTTCACAAAGAAAAGATGGAAAATGCATGTTGTGTTTCTCCCTGGAATTGGAGATACGAAAACAGATCCTTTCATCTGATATCCTTACGGCTGAGGAAGGACTGCTGAAATATCCTTTTTGTGGCATTAGCAGGAATGTTCAACTGACATATTCAGGGAAACAAAAATGCAATTTGAAGTTAACTTGGCCAGTTCTGTCAGGGATAATAAAAAGTCCTTCTTCAAATATGTTAATAACAAAAGGAGGGGCAAGGAAAACCTCCATTCTCTGTTGGACTTTGAGGGAAATATAGTTAACAAAGATGAGGACAAAGCTGAGGCAAATTTGCTGATGACACCAAGTTGGGAGGGAGTGTCGACCTTCTGGAAGGCAGGAGGGCTCTGCAGAGGGATCTGGATAGACTGGAAAAATGGGCTGATTCCAATGGGATGAAGTTCAACAAGGCCAAGTGCCGGGTGCTGCACTTTGGCCACAACAACCCCCTGCAGCGCTCCAGGCTGGGCACAGAGTGGCTGGAGAGCAGTCAGGCAGAAGGGGACCTGGGGGGACTAATGGACAGGAAGCTCAACATGAGCCAACAGTGTGCCCAGGTGGCCAAGAAGGCCAATGGTATCCTGTCCTGTATCAGAAAGAGCGTGGTGAGCAGGCCAAGGGCAGTGATCCTTCCCCTGTGCTCTGCACTGGGGAGGCCACACCTGGAGTATTGTGTTCAGTTCTGGGCCCCTCAGCTCAGGAAAGAGATTGAAGTGCTGGAGCGGGTCCAGAGAAGAGCAACACGACTGGGGAAGGGACTGAAACACAAGACCCATGGGGAGAGGCTGAGGGAGCTGGGGTTGTTTAGTCTGGAGAAGAGGAGGCTTAGAGCTGAGCTCAGCACTCTCTAGAACTACCTGAAGGGCAGTTCTAGCCAGGTGGGGATTGGGCTCTTCTCCCAGGCAGTCCGCAATAGGACAAGGGGCCATGGGCTTCAACTCTGCCAGGGGAAATTGAGGCTGGAGATTAGAAAGCAATTCTGTGCAGAGAGAGTGGTCAGGCATTGGAATGGCTGCCCAGGGAGGTGCTGATCTCACCGGCCCTGGAGGTTTTTAAACTGAGATTGGACATGGCACTTAGTGCCATGATCTAGTAAACGGACTGGAGTTGGACCAAGGGTTGGACTTGATGATCTCTGAGGTCTTTTCCAACCCAGTCGATTCTGTGATTCTGTGATATTTTATTTCCGCAGTGCCAATCTGCTTTGTTGTGCCTCGGGAATGCCAAAAGCTACCAGAGCACCTGTCCAAAATCAAATCCTCCTGCTTTCTTGCTGCTTTGATGTTATCTTCAGTGCAGCATGTGCTCAACATGTATTATTTAGGAATCTATTATGCAGAATAAGTCAGAGCCAGAGCCACTGCCTGGCCTATAACATCTTTTTTTTTTTTAATAAATTCAATTAAAACTTCCAATTTTTCATTCCACTCAAGTTGCTAGAAAAAACAACAGAGGCTCTACAAAAGCTTAAATCCATTTTGTCTCCTTTTGAGAATGATGTGTTTCAAATGTACTTTTATGTTGTATCTGTGTTTATCCATTAGAAAAGAAATATGTCTAAATCTGTCATATAATGATTTGTTGAATTATTAAGTTATTTTCTGCTGGATTTATTTCAAAACTCACCTAAAGAGACAGTAGCTGATGTGAACTCCTGTTTGTGCTTCATGCTGGTTAGTATGGGGTCAATGTTACGTCCACTTATGGGCTAACGATGAAAAGGCCAGCAGCTCACCGTGTGTGACAGAGCAGACTGTAAGACAAGTCAGCACTATTTCTGTCTTCTGATAGTGCTTCTGGTAGTGTGTTCCGTGATAAAATGAGGAAGTATCATACTGTTCTTTGCACTTCTTTTTCAGGTGGCTATCTCCCATTGTACTTATGTACCCGTGTCACAATTGACATGCCCAGGAAGGAATTAAACTGGCAAAAATAACATTATGTCGGTCCCCTGAATATTCTGTTGAGTTGACTGCCTCTTTTAATTTTGCTGGTGCTGAAGTCAGGGCTGCAGTGCAGATAGAGAAAGGAGACAAGCTCAGCTGTGGCCTTGTCCCACAGCACACACTGCTCATCCATCAGCACTGGTTCTCCTGTTCTTCACGTCCTGCCCTTTAGCAGTTGACAATGAAACAGTCTTTCATGTTAGCAGTGACTCTTCTGACACGATGTCTGGGGAGCAGAGGGGTTGACATGATGTGCAGGAAAACACTCATGTCTACACAGATGCCTGGAGCTGGTAAGCCAGGCTGTTACCTTTGAGGCCCTTTCAAAGCCTAAGGTCACAAAGGAAAGGTCTCCTCATCGCTTAAAGATAGACCAAATCATTAAGCGTGGAGAGAACCTCAAGGATCTGCGTCCTCATTGAGGATGTGTCAACCTCACACATCTTTTCTGCAGCTCAGGAGCAGAGTTCCCAGCCCAGTGTACATGCTGCATCCATCCCTTGAGGGCTGAGGTCCTGGGTGGTCATGAAACCACACCAGCCCTTGGCCAAGGAGGTAGACAGCAGCAGCTCTGGCATCCAGGAGCCAGATCAGCAGGGCACAGTGTCCGTGAGCAAATAGCACCTTGTGCCGGCCTCAGTACACACGGGTTTCACAGCCTCCCTCCCCTTTTCCCAGTGGAGGCCCATGGAGCAATCCCAGATCCTTGTAACCTATGTGTATGTGTGAGATGGCTCATGAGGAAACAGCAGAAAAACCTGGTGCAAAATGTTCCACGTCATGACACTGCATTGTGAGTGAGACCATCAGAGCAGCTTTGCTGTTGTGCAGAACCTGGACATGTTAGGCCTGGGGCTGTTTTCTGATAATGTCCTCTTGAACTTGGGAAGAGAACAGAGTAGCATCCAAGACCTTATCTATAGAAGCTGCAAGATCTGTGACTTTTGGGTCCGTACGCCGTGGTGCTGTACTTGTAGGAGGGCAGGGGAAGGAAAAAGTGTGGCAGTAAGAGAGCTGGAGGGATCTGCCCTGGTGCCACATCCCTGGCATGTTGCAGAGATTCAACACTCCTTCTCTATGTTACATCCCCTCATTTGCACCTGTCATCCTGGCTGTGCTGAACCCAGGAGGAAATACCAGAGTCACCTCTGGTGCATCCACCGAGTCTCAGCCGCTGTATGCCAGGTCTCCATTCCTCCGAAAAGCAGGCAGGGAGTAACTGCCTGGTTCCCGGTGCTGTCCTTGTGGCCCACCTGCCCGTGGAGAGCTCACCCATGTCCCCACCAGCCCTGGTGTGAGGGGAGGGAGCCGATCGTGCTGACCGTCCTGACAAAGGGGGAGCTGGGGGCCCCACCTCTCCTGGGAGGTTTCTCAGCTGATGGAGAAACACTGCTTTATGTTCTGGCTGGGTGTGAAATGTTTCTCTCATCCTACAGATCTCTCTGAGTATAAAAAAATGTTCTGGTTTGCAGTGGAGCATGTCAGGCTTCCTAAAGCTTTGCCACGGGGGGAGCTGGGCTGCAAGTACCATAGCTGGAGCATCTTGCAGAGCCCCAAACTCTCATCATTTGCCTCCCTAAGCCTGGGAATTTTGGACTCAGTTTTCTTGCACCCAAAGCAGAGAACCCAACCACAAGGTGAATTGCCTGGTTGGAATGCCGAGGAGAGCATTCCTCTTGGCTTCAAGCAGGGGTTTCAGGCATGGACAGTTGTCTCCCAGGTGAGTGCTCTGTCACCTGGATGGCTGCTGGTCATCCAGAGGAGAACGTCTATGCGAGACGGGCTCAAGAAACTTTCCTGCCACCCAGTGATGATCACGAGGGCCACGACTGCCCAGCCACTGGGGGTGCTGGGGGTGCTGGGGCTTATTCTGCAGACCAGAATGCACTGGGGTGCAATGTGGACAGGTTTATTGAGTAAGCAAGGGAAGTGAGTCCTTCCTGAGCTCTGAGCTGTTGTGAATAGACCGTCTCTTGTCCCTGAGACAGCTTGTTGGCAGCCACCTCATTTAACATGAACAGGAACCTCTCTCCACCACCTTGGAGTCTGCAGAGCAGCCAGGTGGGTTTCTCTCACTCTCCCTGGCTCATTTGGATCCTGATTTGAAAACGTGTGCCTGGACAGCTGGTGCAGCCCTGCAGAAACATGCAGGCAGCTCAGCTTTGTACAACCAAGAAACCTCTGTGTGTTAGTCAAAACCCCTGCCTGCCTGTAGTCTGGATGATCATTCTAGTCTTGGAGTGAATATTAAGAAGATAAAGACAGGCCTTTGTTTGCAGGTGGATCGATTTCTCCCCTGATCTGAAAGGAAAGGGCATCCTGTGCCCTTGCAGGCTTGGAGAGCCCCCTGGCTCGCCTGGCGCTGCTGTGACGGTGCTGAGCCGGGCAGGATGCCGAGCCTCCAGGCAGGTGTTGTGCAGTTGAGGGAACACTCTGTCAATAGCCAGGAGGACAGTACAATTATATTTTGTCCTCAACTATCGACACAGTGGCTCCTAAATGCCTCCTCTCTCTGTGTTATCTTCACAGGTCACCTTGGTATTCAGATGGTCTACGACAGAGGAAGCATGAAGGGAGGAGGCTAAGTGCCAGTGGTGGAAGTCACACTCTGAAGGTGATCTGCTGTGACCCAAAAGCTTTCTGACATATTCTTTGCCTTGCTTGTGATAGAGAGGAAGAAAATCTTCTTCTCCACACAGTGTCTGTAAAGTCCCAGCAAGTTACTTTCCTCCAGAACTCAGAGTTTCCAGCTCCAGGAGGTTTCTTACCTGCTTCCTGTGTGGAAGTGGCTGCAGGTTCATGCGATGTGGGGTTCGGCTCTGGTGCTGGGATCACATGCAGTAACTAGTGACTGGGTTCAGGCCCAATTGCAGACCCATGCGATAGCCTCTCTCACTTAATTTTTCTCTCACTGAGGTTTGCTCTGACTGATTTTCTGAAGTTGCTTGGGAACACAGTGATGGAGGCTGTGATTTGCATGCGATGCTGCCTGGTTAGTGATATCGGTGGTGGGTGTAATCATTTCCTGTACTAAATGCCAAGGTGACAGCAGCTCCTAAGTAACTCTTTGTTCACACGGTCATCTCTGCTGCTCATAAACCTGTTATATCCTGCCTTTAGCCATCTGCTTTGGAGGGAGGTCACTGTGATGAGATTCTGGAAACTGTATAGAGTCTGTTCATTCTGCTTTCATGCCAGGTCGTGCTCTGAAGTGGCGTAGGTCTTACAAGATAGCATCTTTCTTCAGCAGTGGACAGGCTGTGCTTCTGCTTTCCATCCCCCTCACTGCAGAGCAGATTCTGCCTGCCCAGTGCTTGGACACGAGGATTTTCATGATGTATGTGTGCTCCTCTGCTCATTGCATGTGCGTAGCTGCAGGACCTTCCACCTTTAGCTGTGAGTCCGCCCTCGCTCCATGACAAAGCAATTAAAGATAAAACTTCAATCTGTATACCTGCAAGAGGAGACAATACCTCAATCAGGACAAATTAGAAGGCCCACAATGTATAAAAACAAGAAAGATAGCAAGGAAATGTCCATGGCTGTCAGGGAAAGACAGTAAGAGGAATATTTGAAGTGAAGTGACCAGGTCTGTATCCAAGCAAGTTGCAGAACCACCTGCAAAATGTGTGGGGAGCCTTGTCAGTGCTGGGCGCCTCCTTCAGAGCAGTTTGGCGGCACTGGCAGGCAATGAGGACATGCGGTGGCCCAGCTTCCGTCATTGGTCCTGACTTGTGATCTCTTTCCGATGCTGTAGCAAATGCTTCAGTTAATGCAAATCTCTGGTTCACCTGACTTGTTGCTGATTTGTGCCATCCTGACCACAGCATGTACAACTGCTGCTGCAAGTTTACTGCATTCTGTTTCAGTGGCATCTTAGGGCTAATTAAAACCTTTGCATTGGTCCTCTGGGTGGCAGGTGCTATTTAACTTTGCTCTTCTTTACAGAAGACTGAGACAGACTTTGGGCACCTCAGTTGAGCATGAGACAGTTGCACACGGCTGCTGTGACCTGGTCCACGAGTGCTCCTCGCTTGTGAAGAGGGAGTGAATCTTTCCTAACTCCGGTCATGCATGAGATGTTAAGTCATGAGATGTTAAGCATATGACCACAATACCGTAGTCCCTATTCTGTACCTTGCTGTCATGTCTTTGTGATGCATCAGGCACATTCATCATAATTTGTTTTAGATATTACTCCTGTCTCACCCTTTTTTCCCTTAAAAGAGAGGGGATAAAATGAATGTCACGTCCTTATCTTGCTGCTCTTGGCCATCCCTGTAAAACTCTTAATTCTGCTCTCTTCTCCTCTCAAACCATGGAGGTTTTGGTTTGTTATTTCTGGAAATCCAGAACTGCTGTTGATTTGAGCATTTCTGTTGATTTGCTGTGTCTGAGAAGCAGAACTGCCTCGACTTGGCAATCACTCCCTTTCACACTCTGTGAGCAGTTTGAATATGTAACACATGGTGACTTCTTGAGTCCATCCCAGACAGTTTCCCCTCTCAGCATTGCCGATTGCCGCACACCTCGCCGTGTTTAAAGGCAACAGAGCTCTTTGGAGTCCTCCTTACAGTCAGGTTGTGAGTTTGCTCCTGGCTGCCTCTCACAACACGGGGATCTGTCCTGTGCTGGAACTGGTGGAGGTTTTCTGCAAACTACCAAATAGCCATCTGATGAAGTTGCTCCACTGTATTAATTAAACTGACCACAAAAGAGGCTTTTCTGATCCGTCTGTGGCAAAAGAAATGCGTTTTTGACTTGGTCAGTGTGCAGCAGCCTCTTGCCAACGGGAGGGAACAAACCTCTCTTGTGCTTCTGCAGCAACGTGCTCCAGTCTCATTTGGAAAGATGATTGTTGTATCAGTCTGTTGGCAGGAGAATCCTATCATGTAGGACATGCATTAGAGTTCTTCTCAACGTTATTTACAAAACACATCCACTCAAAGCCACATGGATGGCAGCACAGGCGTCATGTTTGATGAGACACCCGCAGTGTGCGCTAAGTCACTGCTTGTTCTTTCCTTAATGCAGGCATTTCCTATCTTCACCAAATATGTAAATCACTGGGTTTCAAACTTAATTTATTCGGGTACTGTAATTGGCACCAAGTGCCATTTTTGGCAGCCAAGTCAGGTTACCAGTTTCCTGCTCCTTTAATTCATCCAAGCAGGGGTTGAACAATGTGCTCATCACATCCCATCCAAACAAACCAGAACTTGCTTTGTGTGAGATCGGCCTGGGACATTCCCCATTCCCGTCCTGTGCAGCACGTCCCCCTGTGCCGACCCAGTCCAACCAGCCCGGCCCAGAACTGCAACCAGCTCATGGAGGAGCCGCCTTTGCACAGCCCGGGGCTTCACCCCGCGGTCCCTTACCTGCAGCCGTATCAGCAAATGGCAAAAAACACCTCTCCAGAGTGACAGGGGCAGGAAAACAGGCTTTTGCTACCGGAGGGTTTCGGGAAGCGCCGTGATTCTGCCCGTCAGTGTGTGTGCAGTTGCCATTCTTGGAGCGGCCAGTAGTCCCAGAAATGCCAGTCCAGAAATCCCCAGCAAGAAGGATTTTAGTTTTGTGAGAGAGCGCTTTCCTGCTGGGGTAACGCGCTGTGCTTGGTCTCAGGAGAGGGCTGTGCTGCCTGTTGCGTTGTGGGGCTGTCTCTGAAAAAGAACCGTCTGGAACACGGCATTTCGGCAGGCGGGAATGCTGGCGTTCAGCACACAGAGCTGGCTCTTCTGTGCTTTTCTTTCTGCTTCGCGGCTAAAGTAACCCTGGGAGAGGGACAGTAGGAGAGCGGAGAGCATTCCTGGGCTTCAAGTGCAGGTGAGCGCTTGTGGTCCTGAGCGGACGAGTCACAGCCTGTGGGTACCGCCGTGACGAGGGACGGGGTGCAGTCAGTCGAGCGCTGAGGACCTGACAGCCGCTCGGGCTGCGTTGCGGGGAGGGGGTGGTTGTGGATTAGCTCTGGCTGTGCCCCGTGCTGCCTGTTTGCAGCTGCGGTGTCCTGGTGCGCCCCAAAAGTGCATCCACCAGCTTAGCTTCGGACAAAAAGCCGGTAAGCAAATTTCTTGGCTGACAAGGGCGTCCAGTCCTGCTGCTCCCGTGGCAGGCGATGTCTGCAGAGCTTTGCTTGTGCCATTTGGGGAAGATTCACAGAGCACTAGCAGGAGTGGTAGCACAGTTTGGAAATTTTATTTAAAATAACTTTTGGTCTGCTAAGATACTGGGCACTGAACAGCTAAGAATAGAGGGAGATGAGAAATACATAGTATCAAGTATAGTCAATATCAAGTATCAAGTATATTAAAAGGCTTTTAGACGAGGTTTTCAGGGACATGGGTTAGTGCCAGAGTTAGGTTAGGTTCTGGTTGGACTCTCTGCCAACTGAAATTATTCTATGATTCTATAATATTTTTATCTGTTCCATGTGGACAGCTTTCCAAGAATAATTATTAACAGAGAATCCTCATCTAAAGGATTTCTGTGCGCAATATTTGATGTCTTTTAGTAAAGTCCTGGAATAAAAGTAAACAAAAATAGTTGCTAAGAAAAATCGCATACGGCACAAAATATCACATTATGAGGGCAAGTAACCTCGAAGAAATATAATGATCCGTTTGAAAAGCTTTAGAAAAGAGCTCCAAGAGTAAATCTCAAGATCTTAAAACCAAAAGACAGCAGAACAAGCAGCAACAGACAGAAGGAACTGGTCTATTTAGCTCACTAAAGATAATTTTAAAAGCATCATCATCAAGATGTATGAATAATTAAATGTTGAAACACTAAAGATAAGAAAAAACTGCTGAGTGTAAGCTGCACAGACTCAGACAGGTCAGACACAGGCTTAGCAATGACAGGGCGTAATCACCAGAACAATTTGCTATGAATTTTCCATGGCTTGAAATCAGGAAAACGTGCGGTATCTGCCTGGGAACACGAGGCTCATCCCGGGACTCCAGGTGCAGGTTTCTGGCCGGTCCTGCAGCAACTCGGACTGTTATTGTCTGACTGGTGCTTTCTGAACATAATATCTGTGAAACCGACACAGAAGTTTCTTACAGTTATAACCTGATAACAATTCAATATGATGGCTTTCTCGGAGGATGTCTTTGTAATGATTGCCACTAACCCGACCACCCTTCCAGCACTCATTCATTATAGGAACCCTTTGGAAATGGAACATTTAAGAGCAAAGTTGGCATGGGGACTCGGGCACCTAACCGTCGTTTTAGGCAGCGTAGTTCAAAATGTTTACGCGCAGAAGTTCTCTTCTAATCCCAGAGACGCGCAGCCTCCTCGGGCACCTGAATCCTCACCCGTAAATTCCTCCTCCGGGTCCGGGTGTGGTAATCACCACAGCAGGGTCACCAAGGCCCTTCCAGCCCGGGAGGATGAGCCGTGTCCCACACACGTGTTCACAGACACCGGGGGTGGGAAGCACCTCGGAGCCGCTGCCGAGCGCCCGACACGGGGGGCTGACCCACAGCCACATCAGCCCCGCTCTGCCCGCTGCAGGAGCTTTGTCTGGCAGTCTCTCTACATGGCCCTTCAAAAGCACTGCTCAGAGACAGACCAACACCATAATCCATGCAAATAAACAATGAAATCCCGTTTGATTGCATCAAACTTGCCAAAATCTCTTGCATCTAGTAGCCTTCTGCTTATTGCCCTACTAACCTGTGGCCTTCTCTGAGAAGCAACAATAAATCTGTGACTCTCTTAACTTGATTTGGTCCTGATTTTATCACTGTTAATAGGATTGTCTTATGGCAGAGTTGGTTTAAGAGGCCACCCCTCCTCCAAGCCTAAGTCACTTGTATTTTTGTAAATCTTTAAAACTCTTCTCAGATCCCAGAGCTGGGCTGGAAAGGGTTGGAGGGGGAGCTGTGCTTGTGGGAGCATCGTCTGAACCAGCGCATGGCCCCCTCCCTCAGCTGTTCAGCAGAGTTCCCATCATGCGCTGAAAGCAAAGACTGGTGACTAATAAAGTAATTGCTTTCAAATTTCTAAATTCCCCTGCGGTTCCCCTGCTATCATAGCATTGGTTTTCACACCCTAACTTCTTTCTGGTTTTGCTTTGGCTTTTATTTTGTTTTGTTCTCTTTTGGTTTGTTTTGTTTTTCCATGGTCTACTAAACATTTCTATTCAAGGGTTCTCACCTCGCATTTCAGCTGGGAACGTGATTGGTGCGGCTCCTCCTTCCTTTTAGCTCCAGCCTCCTTGGGAGGACCTACAATAAAACATACCGGCTCTTGTTCAGTTCTTACCACTCGTCTGTTTTGGGACATCTTTGACATGTGGACACATCGTGTTCTGCTCCCCCTTTCTAGGGAATGAGCTCTGCATGAGGAGTTTGTAAATTCTTCGTCATTCATCCAGACTGTTGCCTTTTAAAACCTTCAAGGGAAGCGCAGAAGATCCAAACTTGTCCACTTTGCTGAACATGTTTCTTTTCACTTCTAGGTCCTCCTGTAGAGCCCCTGGAGCCGACCAGACCTTTACCGACTCTTCCCGTTCGCAGAATTCATTCAACTTCGGAAAGAAAACACGAGAGACAGCCGAGGCCTCCTAGTCCTCCTCTGGGGGATCGGCCGTCTCCTCCTGGCGCAAAACCCAACATCTGCGACGGCAACTTTAACACCGTGGCTCTCTTCAGAGGAGAAATGTTTGTTTTCAAGGTACTAAGAATTCCTGCTTACCCATGTGTCTTTCTTTAGTTTCATTGCTGGGAAAGATTAATAGAAGCATAAGGTAGCAAGATTTGAAATGTCTGGAAATAGCTCTGTTTCTCCGGGGCTGATGAATGAGCAACATTAGAAGGAAGTGCAAGCAGATTTGCTTGGTAGTATTTGGAAACAGCGCCTGATGCGATTTGCAGGATGCCCAGGCATCAAAACGTGAACTGTCGGAGGATTCAGACACCACAGGCTGAGAGCAGAGCGCCCTGTGCGGCCGGAACGCTGTGCGGGACCTCAGCAGGGCCCACCCCACGGCCTCCACGATGCACACGCCGGACCCCGGGCCTGCGGAGCTCCCGGCCCACCGGAGCTCTCGGGGGGTTGAGTCGATCTCGCCTGGCAGCTACAGCCAGGGAGGAAGGAGAGGCTTTGCTCAGTTACCCCCGCCAGAATGCCTTGAATATGGAAATACATGGTCCCATTCCCAAAATACCTGTAGCTTTCCCTCTGCCCCAGTGGGTGTGAATGTGGAGAGGGCTGTAGTGAAGGTCGTTAAATGGACCAACCACGTCAGTTGCAGAAAATGCCTGAACTGAAAACAGCTGAAGTCTGGAGTGGTACCTGGGAGAAGTGTCACAAGCTCTGTCCTGCCCTCGGCCAGCCCGGAGCATCAGTTATGGCTTCTTAATCCGTTTATGGATTTAATGATCTTATATCTAAAGGCATATTTGTTAACTCCTTTGTGCCTCTTTGCGCTTCACACAGTCCCTGGGTAACATTAAGGCTGTGTAGGGGTCTGTGATAGTTGAGCACCAGTTGTGCCAGGACAAGTGTGACACCTCAGTGACAAGACACGTGGAGAGGTCACTCACAAATGGGTTCATAACACTGATAACTATGGACTTGAAGCAAGTCCATAGCTCCTTTTCCCTCTCCTTTCTACCTTTTTCATAGCACCACTGATCAACTTCTCACCCTTTTGGCTGCCATCTTCCCCACAAAGCGCTTCCCTCACTGCAGTGTTGGTCTTGGTTGGAGCTGTCACTGAACCGGACTTGTCTGTAATGCTTACGGGGCCTAGGCAGAGCTTAGTAATGCTAGACACCCAGCCTGCTTTGACTGCAAGATAAAAATAGTCTGAAGACACTTCTGTTTTTCTCAGGATCGCTGGTTCTGGCGCCTGCGCAACAACCGAGTGCAGGAGGGATATCCCATGCAAATCGAGCAGTTCTGGAAAGGCCTCCCCGCAAAGATCGATGCAGCCTATGAGCGGTCTGATGGGAAATTCGTTTTCTTCAAAGGTACGGTACATACCTGTGACAGCCTACCACACCCACCTCACATCACAGTCCTTTATGGTATAACGATGGTGAAAACAGGTATGCTCGTCCTTTTCCAAGGGGACACTTCAAGCAGCTAAAATTCCTCAAAATATAGTTTAGTGTGGGCTGGCCTTGGCAGGACAATCTCTGTATAAAGCTAATAGTGATCACTGGAAGTTGGATTCCATGTGATAGCAAGAAATAGCTCCTATTTCCCAAGGACCGTCAGTCTCCCACCTGTCTCCTACAACATGTTTCGCAGGGCATTAGGGCCTCTCCAGGTGTAGGGCACTCCCAAACACATTTCTGGACAATCGTCTCCTAAAGAGACAAAATGTCCAACCTTATGCTGGGCCCCACATGAGCTCCTTGCCCCGTGACAGCGTCTGCACAGGATCCTGGAACAGAGCAAGGCGCAAGCAAGGAACCGTGGCTGGAAGGCATTGGCCTGCCCCCGTGCAGAAACACTTCTGCATTGATGTCTGCAGCCGCAGGCCCTCAGCTCAGTAAAGTGTGTTACCGCTTGAGAAGGCTCAGAGAAAAGCAACAGAAATGATCAAAGAGTATGGGCTGACCTCCTGCAGAAACTCCTCAGTCCGGATGAGGGATGACAAAGGGCATGAACAGGTCTTTGGAATCACAACTGGCCTGGAGGCAGTAAATGGAAAAGGTTGTATAGCGTCTCTTCTAAAACAAGTGGAGGAGCAGCAAATGAAATCAGGTTTCAGGTTCAAAATGAAGAGGAGGAGCAGCTTTTTCATGTAATGTCAGGCAGAAAGGGACCTGGGGGTACTGACTGACAGGAAGCTCAACATGAGCTAACAGTGTGCCCAGGTGGCCAAGAAGGCCAATGGTGTCCTGTCCTGTATCAAAAACAGCGTGGTCAGCAGGCCAAGGGCAGTGACCCTTCCCCTGTGCTCTGCATTGGGGAGGCCACACCTGGAGTATTGTGTTCAGTTCTGGGGCCCTCAGCTCAGGAAAGAGATTGAAGTGCTGGAGCGGGTCCAGAGAAGAGCAACAAGACTGGGGAAGGGACTGGAACACAAGACCCATGGGGAGAGGCTGAGGGAGCTGGGCTTGTTTAGTCTGGAGAAGAGGAGGCTTAGAGGTGAGCTCAGCACTCTCTAGAACTACCTGAAGGGCAGTTCTAGCCAGGTGGGGATTGGTCTCTTCTCCCAGGCAGTCAGCAACAGGACAAGGGGCCATGGACTTCAACTCTGCCAGGGGAAATTTAGGCTGGATATTAGAAAGCAATTCTGTGCAGAGAGAGTGGTCAGGCATTGGAATGGCTGCCCAGGGAGGTGCTGGACTCACCGGCCCTGGAGGTTTTTAAACTGAGATTGGACATGGCACTTAGTGCCATGATCTAGTCAACGGACTGGAGTTGGACCAAGGGTTGGACTCGATGATCTCTGAGGTCTTTTCCAACCCAGTTGTTTCTCTGATTCTGTGATACAGTTAAGGCTCTAAGTGCTCGACATGCTGTGGTTCATTGCGGCTGTTTTATATTTATATCAATTCAACTACCAGTTAGGCAAATCTGTTTGGTTTTTGTGTCCCCATTCATCTCTAGGAGACAAATACTGGGTTTTTAAAGAAGTGACAGCAGAGCCGGGCTACCCGCACAGCCTGGTGGAGCTGGGGAACTGTCTGCCCCGGGAGGGCATCGACACGGCTCTGCGCTGGGAGCCCGTCGGCAAAACCTACTTCTTCAAAGGTGACAGGTACTGGAGGTACAATGAGGACAAGAGGGCAACAGACCCGGGATACCCGAAGCCCATCACCGTGTGGAGAGGAATCCCTCAGGCTCCCCAGGGAGCTTTTATCAGCAAAGAAGGCTGTACGTATCTGCAGTCATCACACGTGTTAGATCACCAACAGCTTGTCTGTCTTGGGAGTTGGGTTGTTGGCCGTGGGATGCTTTGAATATTTCCTGAGATAGGAATAGTTTCAGAATTTCTGGGGTGGATTAGAAGGGGGTGGTCAGTAGGTCAGAGAGGTTCTCCTGCCCCTCTGCTCTGCCCTGGGGAGACCACACCTGGAATATTGTGTCCAGTTGTGGTCCCTCAGTTCCAGCAGGACAGGGAACTGCTGGAGAGAGTCCAGCGCAGCCACCAAGATGCTGAAGGGAGTGGAGCATCTCCCGTGTGAGGAAAGGCTGAGGGAGCTGGGGCTCTGGAGCTGGACAAGAGGAGACTGAGGGGGGACTCATTCATGGGGATCAATATGGAAAGGGGGAGTGTCAGGAGGATGGAGCCAGGCTCTTCTCGGTCATAACCACTGGTAGGACAAGGGGCAATGGGTGCAAACTGGAACACAGGAGGTTCCACTTAAATATGAGAAGAAACTTGTTGGGGGTGAGGGTGGCAGAGCCTGGCCCAGGCTGCCCAGGGGGGTTGTGGAGTCTCCTTCTGTGCAGACATTCCAACCCGCCTGGACACCTTCCTGTGTAACCTCATCTGGGTGTTCCTGCTCCATGGGGGGATTGCACTGGATGAGCTTTCCAGGTCCCTTCAACCCCTGACATCCTGGGATTCTGTGATTCTGGGGTCACACCAGCACCCGTGAGCAGCGGCAGTGAGATCCTTCCTGACCCTCATCCCAGCTCCTCACCTTCCCAGCTGCCAAACCACATTAGCGTGATGTGGGGAAGGACTTTTTCTGGTTTTGCTGCCACAACAGTCCCCACCCGAGTTTTCCTGGGTGCTGATTGTGAGGATGATGCAGGTTACATTTTCCCCCTGGTTTCTTGCCTATAGCTGCCTCAGTCACTGCACCCACCTGCCTGATGCACCTGGAATTCAGCCTGGACCTCCAGAGCCTCCTTCCAACACGTTTCTGTCTCTGATTTTGAGATTTCTTCCTCTTCTTGCTGGGGAAAGAACCAACAGAGGGGGCTTGTGCTGTTGAGACCATATTTAAACACGGTCTGCAGTGCGAGCCGAGGCTGTGGGGCTGGCAGGCTGCAGCGAGCCAGGCTGGAGGGCAGGCACAGGACACAACCTGTCACCAGCTCCCTTCTCCTTTTCATCTTCTAATCACTCGAGGGTGATTAGGAAACGAGTCATCTGGGGAGAGGGGGGTACTTCAGAGAACATGTAGCATAAACCATCAGCTTGTATTAACAGCAGGACAAGACTGCTCCTTAACAAAGGCCAAACCTTCTTGGTTCTGTGGCCAAAAGGGCTCATTCAGCATCTGCTCCCGCGGGCTGAGTGAAACCTTAAGAATTCTTCCAAACACCATCACACCCAGGCACACACTGTCACGCTGCAGATTATTTTCATTTTTGATTACAACAAGCACAGATTTACAGATGCTTTAGTGAAAAATAACTCACCGCAGAACACTCACTGTAAAGGTGGTGATTTTTTGTTTCACAGCCTGTCTTGGCGAAGGGGAACGATGCTCTGTGAACCAAATCACACCCCCAAGCCAGGGTTACGGCTTCTCCCTTAAATTCCAGCTCCAAAACCACGTTCACTTTGCAGTGGTTTTGGGCTGCCCTGGCTGGATGTGGTTTATGGCCCCCCCAGGCTGTGCATCCTCACACAAGCCAGCTGGCCCAGCTGGAACTGGTGTGGTGAGGAATGTTCTCTCTTTTGTCTCCTAGTTTACACCTACTTCTACAAAGGGAAGGAGTACTGGAAGTTCGATAACCAGCGGCTGAGCGTGGAGCCGGGCTACCCCAGGTCAATCCTCAAAGACTGGATGGGCTGTAACCAGAAGGATGTTGAGCGAAGTAAAGACAGACGCCTCCCCCACGATGACGTGGATATTATGGTGACAATAAACGATGTGCCTAGCACTGTAAATGCAATCGCAGTTGTGATCCCTTGCATTTTGTCTCTGTGTATCCTCGTCTTGGTATACACAATCTTCCAGTTTAAAAACAAAGAGGTGCAGCAGAATGTTGTGTATTATAAAAGACCTGTCCAGGAATGGGTATGACACAGCCCGCTGCACTTTGCAACTCATTGAGCTGATGAGGACTATGGACAAAAAATAAAAATTAAAGAAAAAAAGAAGGAAAAAAATGCATTCAAAAGCCTACCAAACAAAACTACTTCAGCGACCTACAAGTTTTGGACAGCCTGGGACTGAAAGAAGCAGGAAAACTGGCAAAAATACAGGCAGCGCTGCAGTGTGGAGCCTCTTTCCCTCTTGCTGCCTCAGCCGCGCGTCCATCTCGTGTGCCCGCTGCCCACATCGGAGTCTTCAGACAGGTTCCACCTGCCCTTCCGTTCCTGCACCAGTGCTCCCGTCAAACCCAGCATTCTCCAGTGTAGCTGAACCACCTCTGAACAGAACCATTTTTTTAACAGCTGTCTCATAGATGAATTAAGATCATGAAATCGATGAACACGAACAATTCAGTATTGTAAGCAGAAGACATTCTGATGCTGAACCATTCTAAAAGATCTTCTTAGTTTATTATGAAACCCAGGGGATTACCTGGATACGATTTTCCAATACCTGCTGGTCAGATGTTTTGTACATTCATAACTAAGCGACGCTGCCACTCAGCACCGTGCATGAGGAACCACTGAGCACTCAGAGAGGTGAACGAGTGCAGAGCTCAAGAAGCACCAAACCAGACACCACGACATTACCTGCCAACATCAAGCCCCAGATTGGGACAATCTGAAGAGAAAGTAATCAGGTCTAAAAAAAAATCATGGGAATACATGTTGTTTTAAGCTCCCATCTGCAAGAAACGATGAACAAATGGTTACCGATATACTGGAAAATATGTATAGATGTAGACTGCACTCGGTTAAGATGCTGGGAAAAGGTGAATCGTTGTTCTGTGGCATGTATAGCTAGATTGTGGAGTTTGTATGTCGGGTTTCAGGAGAATGGGAATGTCTGTTTGGAGTGAGGTCGTCGTTATGTTTTGCTGAGATAGTCAAGGTACAGTAAGAATTAGGCCTGTTTATAACTCACTCCAGTCCCTGTAGATGTTACGAACATTGTATGCCTTCCAAATTTGTTTTTTGGTTTTGCTCACTTCTTCACAGGCAAATATTTGGCAAGAACCAAAGCAAGCACGGCACACAGCAGAATGAGCGACTCACCAGCCACACTTGACAGACATAAAAATCAGGTAAAGGTGAGATAAATATCCAAACTTTTGGCTAGTCACTTTTCACAAGTCTCTTCCTGCAACAGTGGCTTCTGTTTATCCCTCTTACAATTGTGAACGGTTCAGGATGTTGTGTCATAACCACAAACTTGGTCCGTTTTGTTGTCGATGCTGATATTTCTATCATGTTAAATAGGAGTGGAAGAAGGAGTTTCTTGCAATGCAACGTGACGGTGAAGCCCGGCCCGGTACACAAGTGCCATTCGTGGCAGCACATGAACTGCTTTGCACACTCGCTATGAGGAACGGGTGATTGCATAAGCCCTCTGCCTATAACTGAATTCTATTCAGTGCAATGCACGTGCAATGCACAGAATGTCCGGTTAGTATAGAGGAAATACAGCTTTGTAATGTCAGATACAGAAAAAAAAAAACACCGGAGGATGGCAAACATGCTAAAAATATCCTAATTACAGTGATGAGGAATGAAGCAGCAGAAAGACTGTTAGCATTCTGAATTAACTAGTGCTCAAATATTGCTGTGGTGAAGCAGGATAGACAAGTAGATACCTGTAGTGAAGCCCACCAGGACTGCGCAACACATGGTCTCAAACTGTATTTTGTCCTTCATACTTGATTTCCATAGCCAAGCTGTTTATTGTGTTTAAACATTAAAAAAATATTACAAAAACATATTACAAAATAAGTGAGAAGCTAGTAGATGCAAAACTTTGCATTTTAGTGAAAATAATGTGATAACGTCTCATGATGGGTGAAGGAGTGCAAAGGACCAAATGAAATTGGAGCTACTAATTAGACACCCCCACACGTGCTACTCCGTACGCTGCTACGTGTACTCTGTATGTGGTAGAACGCACACGAACGCCACAGCCACACGGACTCATCTGTACGCTGCCATCTCTCTGGGACTGCGACAGCCCAAACCTTTGAGCAACTTCCAACAGCCATCATTAAAACAAAAGAGAAATTACAACCTGGAGAAATGTCTGGTTTTGTTTGTGTTTCCTATTGTTTCCTCCTGCCCTGTTGTGAAGCACCAGCGCAGGTGGAGCCGATTCCCGGCAGCTGCGTTGCCGCTGCAGGAACATCAACCGAACTCGGGCTGCCCCAAAGCACCGCCGCTCCGAACAGCCGCACAAACAGTTGGGCGCCTTTTCTGACTGCTCCTGGTGCAGGTGTTGGAGCTCTGCAGGCATTTGTGGGTGTTCAGGGCCTTTGCTGTGATGATTTCATCCCCAGTAACGCAGCTCGTTTTCCCAGGTAAGTTAGGAATGTGCTGGGATGCGCAATCACCGCAGTCAGAACAGAGGTGCCCTCTGTGAGCGGTTGTTCTGACAGTCATTAAACCTCAAGGAGCTCTCCCATCTCACACCACGAGGACTCAAGTTTTTAAAAAGCTCTGTGAAGGATCCTGACAGACCATTTGGGGCATTAAAACACACTAGGGCAGCCAAAGCTACACACCCTGTGACTACCGCCCTGAACCCCGAGTTGTGAGACTTTCATCCCTCCCTCAAAACCTCTGGATAACTCTTCATCCTGTCACCTTCATCCCAGGGCTTGATTCCAAACCTGGTATCAGACTCACCTGTCCAGCACAGCTGGACTCATCTGTTCGCTGCCATCTCTCTGTCCAGCACAGCTGGACTCAGCTGTAGTTCTTCAGACCATTCCTGCATCCCTTTGCAGCACCTGCAGTCCTGTCTTGCCTTTCACCGCCCCACAGCAAAGGCGGCTTGAGGCCGTGGTGTGTGACCCACAGCCCCACAGCTCAGCATTTTTAATCCTGAGAACCCGCAGTAGCATTTTCCAGCACTGGAGACATACGTCTTGATTTTATTGACTATTCCTTAACACTTTTTGGCATCATCACTGGAGGGTGAGGCCTGTGAGATACAGCACAGAAAGCGGGTCTGTCAGGGCTGCTCAGGGCTTGAAGTGCCTCAGGCGGCGTAACGCCCGGGCTGTGCCGCTGTCATTGTCACCACCCTGGCCAGAGCTGCTGTTTGTCCCCCCCCATTTCACACCCTTGTTCTCAGGGTCTGGTTTTTCCAGCCCTGCAGCTCTGGCACCACCAGCCGGGTCCTCACTGGGAGCGACCAGCAACAGCGTGAGAGCCCATCCTGTCCCCTGGCTGCTCTTGGAGGTTTTAGTTTACAGAACTCAAATGTAGTGAGCCATGAAGCCAATAAGCACTACCCAAAAACCTGTATTTGCTGGAAAGCTTCGTAACCACTGTGCAACACTATAGAGAGGACTCAAGATCAAGATGCATTGCAGATTTACAGAAAGTGATGCTTTGTTTGGGTTTTCTTTTCCTAATTAACTCCAAACTTTTATTTTTGCCTTTTTTGACTGTTACTGAAGACTGAGCACACGTCTTTGTTCAAACACACACCTTTCGGTGGAGAATTTGCTCCTGTTGCTCAGAGTTCATCACTCCCAGTGTGAAATCTGGATTCTTAACCACAACGTGCTTCACTCGATTTTCACAGAATCACAGACTGTGAGGGACTGGAAGGGCCCTGGCAAGCTCATGCAGTGCAATCCCCCCATGGAGCAGGAACACCCAGATGAGGTTACACAGGAAGGTGTCCAGGCGGGTTGGAATGTCTGCAGAGAAGGAGACTCCACAACCTCCAGGGCAGCCTGGGCCAGTGTTCTGTCACCCTCACCGGGAAGAGCTGCACCGAATTTACCTTCCCATCGACCCAGCAGTCAGTCCTCATCCTCGCTTGTCAAAGTCAGTCCAGGCAAACTTCCCCCCGTTAATGCGCTGCCTTTGCTGAACAGGACATGGTAACATCGAACGTTGTGGCTTCCAGCGGAACCCCCTGTGAAACTGCTGGAAAATCTCAGCCTTTACTGTGGCCGTTTCTCCTCTGCTCAAGCACATAAAGGGGCTTCCGTCTCATTCTATGGGATCACTCACCCAGGGTCCTTAAAAGCCCTTGGCACAAAAATCTGCCAAATGCCTCTTGGGAATACAAATAACATCACAGCAAACCTTCTCCATATCCCTGTGGACTCCTTTAAAGAACGCCACAGGTCTTTATGACAAGATTTGCCATTAAAACACCAAGTTTGCACTCTCTCATGATATCACATATTCCTGTTCTTTATTAGAGTTCCTGTTCCCCTTGTACATAGGTCCACCTTACTAGTTCAGCATTCCCACAGCCCCTTGTTTACAATAGGTATCACCTTCCAGTTCCCAAGCTCCCGTGTAAGGATCTGGATTACACAAAGTCTGGATTATTTTGCTTGTTCACCTTTAAGCAATTTTTAACATGGCACACAGCCCAAGGTCACCGATATAAACCACGATTCCTGCCTATCAACTGGAATAAAAAGAGTTTCAGCCTTAATTTTTCACTGGATAACACGCTAACACCGATAGCAGTGGTAGGACTCAGAACCCTATGATGTGGCGAAAGGAACGCAGCTTCTCGCTCTGAACGCTGCAATACGTGGAGACACAGAGTCAGCGCCCAGGGAGGCCGTTCGGCATCTCGGAGGGGCCGTCACCACCACCAAGCGTTGGCTGCAGGATCCACGAGCTGCTCACGGGCTTCCTGCGGGCAGGAGGACACTGAGTTGTCTGGAGTGGCGCCCCTGTTCTAGACAGCCCAGGCGGCAGGACCGCTGCCAGCACAGAAGATCCTGTAGCAATCTTTACTTAAAAGGAGCAACCTTTAATCAACCCAGACTTACAAATCCTCCCCTTAACATGCAGACTGTAAGAAATGGAAGTTTGCTCAATTTTCTACAAAGCCTGAAGCGCCAGGGCCAAAGAGCTGTGCGCGCTTCAGGACAGCACTGAGGGCACCACGGCCGCGCGGCAGCAGCGAGGAGCTTCCACACGCCCGCAGTGTGGGAATGGGAGGCGTTTCTCTGCCTTCAATGGGCAAGAAGCAACCGCACCAAGAAGCAACCGCACCAAGAGATCAGTGAGCAACAGCTCAGTTTAAACTACCATCTTCCACCTGAAAGCCAGATAGATGTACAGCTCCTTTCTGTCATCACTGCTCCCTGATGAGGGCAGAGCTCTTCATTAGCAACCTCCCAAACCTGTAACATCCAACTGAATGGAGTACCCAGTTACAACCGTGTGACTTAACCTTTGTCTCCAAGATAACTCGAGGTGGTTTCAATCTTTTTTGATTTGCTGGGTAACTCCAGCAGAAGATGCTTAAGCCTGCTGGGATTAACCTGCTTTGCTGGGCTCACTCTCGTGGATGCCCCAGGAGCAGCAGAGGTGCCACCAGGCACACGTGGACAAATGAAACAGGGCTGCTCCGGGGGCAGTCACACCTCGTGGTGACAGAAACCGCGCGCTGACTCTGAGAAACTCCAGTTTTAACCAGCGCTGATCCCTGCAGAACCACCAGTCCTGTGGAAACAGCTGCAAGTCAGGGCAGGAGAGTGGGCGATGGCGTCCAAATCAATTGGTGGCAAGTAAACTACTGTATTTTTGGTGCTGGAGATACAAGGGGCTCTTAGGTCTATCTACAGCAGAAACACCACTCTTCAGCAGAAGCGTGGAAGGAGAGGGCAGTGCCGTGTACGTGCTGAACAGATTGCTGTGCACAACACCGATGCATAATTTAACGCAAAATAATCCCTAGTGATCAACAACCAAGAGCCGCAAGAGTAAATATTGTGGGCTGATTTGAGGGGCTCACCCAGCATCACAGAACAAGAAAGCGCAGCTGAAGAACTGGAAAATGTCAGCAAAGGGATGGAGAGTATTCCTTATTTGTAACTTATGCATGTTATTTGCCAGGTTTTGTAGTAATACTTAATTTACAAAACTACAAAAAGTTGGGTTTGTAGCCTCTTCTGTGGCTAGGCCTGCAGAAACAACTTCAGAAGGTCCAGGTGTCTGTGATCCAGAGTGCAGCTCGACGCTTCACTCCTCAGGAGCTTTCTGGAAAGCAGGAACCCACAGTGCTCATGTCAAGCTAAAAACACAAGAGAGAAAGGAGATTTAGCAGGTGAGTGCCAGAGAGTGCACAAGGCGTTTCAAAACACCAGGACTGTCAGTTCTCAACCTCCAGTCACACAGGCCCAGCAGAAATGTCCCTTCCCAGAACACGAGGGTCTGCGAACAGAGGGCAGCAGGGCCAGCCGCACTAAGGACAGACGCGTCCCGCAAAACGTACGCTCAGCCTGCCCTGGGTCGTTATCAAAACCTCAGAGCAAGTTTAATCACGGCTCTGTTTTGCTCAGAGACATCAAGCCTTGCTACAGGAACTGCGAGGGGCAGCAGAGCTCTTCCAAAGGGTTCTTCATTCGAGAAGAATCCGTTTACTCTTTCCTGATGCCATAAACCACTCCCAGCCGTTCTTACGATGACTGAGAACTCGGCCACTACGTTACAATGGCTGAGGTGGCTCAAGAACCACAGCAACGATCCCGAGAGTTGTCGTCAAATGAACGCCCAAGTGAAGGCTGCACAGGACAGACACCTACACGTATGCCTAAACCTCACAAAACAAACTTGCACTCATGACCGACTGGGGAAGGTCCCTCACTGCTACCAGTCCAGGCAGAAACAAGAGAAACTGCTTCCCATTAGAAGGTAACATGGACAAAGCCTTTGACAAAAAGGCTTAACAAATTTTAAGGTCGCAGCCTTAAATTAGAAATATTTAAGCCAGCAGCAAAACTCCAAAGTCTTTTTTGGCTGGAGAAATGGTTGTAGCAGGTATTTGAAATAATAATCTTATGGGTTACAACAATCAAAAGCCAAGATACCAAACAAAGTCACTGGCATTTTCACTTTTAAAACAAGGTTTGTTTAAAAAAATCCATTAATGTCATAGATAAGCACTGAACAGCTAGAAAAAGTATCTCAATGTTGAAATGAATACTATTTCTCACAAAAAGTATTATAAAAACCCTGACACTTCCCAAACAGGACTAAACAGGCTCATTGGCTACAAGGAAACAAACCCTCCTGCAATGAGGTTATTGTTGTCAGTAACCCAACAGAAGAGGAAGTAAAATATAAAATAAATCAGTTGTGAAAACAGCAAGTTTTAAAGGAAAATCGTGCCTGTTTTGATCAGGATAATACACAGACCCTGATCCTCCTCACCTGTCAATCAAGGAATCTCTCATGTTGGTAGCGATTGTACTTGGCTGAGCTTCGTTGAGCCGGAAGATGCTCTCGATGACGGAGAGCTCGGTGCTGGTGGTGTCCAGCCCGCAGAACGCGCACCAGTCGTTGACAACCATTCCTGCCGCGATGACCTCGCTGCCGCGGTTCACCGTCCCCGCCTGGCCAGAACAAAGCGGAGACAGGTACAGGCTACGCTGAGGGCAACGCGGTTCATTATGTGTCCTTGTGACGAGTCTTTAGTGGAGGGACTCAACTCACCCCCCTGAAAAGCTTCTGCGATACACAAAGCTATAAA
This sequence comes from Columba livia, assembly GCF_036013475.1. NCBI lineage: Eukaryota > Metazoa > Chordata > Aves > Columbiformes > Columbidae > Columba > Columba livia. The sequence goes on from NC_088617.1 coordinate 13,749,601, forward strand.
GATTTCAGTCAAAAAGATAAATGAACGACCTTCAATCTCTGGAGAGAAAACTGTGCGTTCAGTGAAGTAAGATCTAACAAATAGGATGCACAAAGGCACAGCAATCCTAAAACTCACAAACCCAATTGAGCAATTGTTTTTTAAACGCTACTTTTGGCCAAAACATGGCCAATCTCGCATTCTGTATGAATCCATCACCACAACTTGCATAATCCCAGCACAGTAACATTTCAGAAGCAAACTGAAGGTGTTAAGCAGCTTATTCAGGCTCAGAAAAGACAGGGAAAATGTGTCAGAGGAATTGGTGCATTCAAGTGTTCTCCTCATCTCCTGCTTGGAACAGCTCTGCAGAGAAAACAGTGTCTAGGAGCCCAGGAGATGGAGAAACATTAAAACTAGAACTAGGTTGGAAGGGAGCGGCAAGGGAAAGCACAACCCCCCAAATGCCTTACCACGAGGGGGACCTGGAGCAACGAAGACAGTTCATCCTGATCATCAATTGAAGTTTTGGGGTGCACAATTCCTCCTTGGTTACTAAAAACACAGTAACTTCCTACCAGCACCTGATCTGCAACCGTTTGTCTGAAAACCTCAACCTTCAGTACGTCGGCCAAGATCTCTTCTGTCTCCTGCAAACAGAAGGGGAATAAAGTCCTCAGCAAAACAGTATCCAGGAATTTGAAGTGAAGCTGCTCCTGCACGCAACACCAGAGGGATCCTCCCTCCGAGACCCGCCCGCACTTGCACAACCCATCGCAGCCCAACCATTACCAAATGCTCACTCAGCCCCTGTGCGCCCAGCTCCCCGCGCACACCCAGCTGAGCCGCTGTCACCAAACACAGCACCGAGTCTTCAGCGAGGAGCACGCATGTCCCCGCTCTCTGCCGGGCCTGGCAGCTGCACCAGCTCTCGGGCAATCCCTGGGAACCAACCCTCTTCTGTCCCACTGGGGCAAAATTGTCTTCTCCTCCATATAACCCTAAGAACTTGCCACCCTCTCCAGGTTTTCACTGTGATTTGTTTTGATTTTGCCCTCTCTGGCCACCTTGCCTTACTTTTTACACTTATTTAAAACATAATATGCTGCAAAGACTGCTACCTTTCCTGGAGCTCCCTTGTTTTTTGCCTTTGCACTCCTAACACCAAGTCCTGCCTCGTCACCTTTAGCACAAGGTGAACGCCAGCGCTGTGAGACCCTCACTACATGCAGCCACACACACCTCTGACGCCGTTGTGATATCAGTTCTCAAACATAAAGTAGCAGCAACTTTGTGTCCTCTGCCCTTATTTTAAACGTTCACACAAGGCCCTTCTATTTGCCTTTCACTCCTTTGTAAACATCCACGGACTCTCGCAACTACTACAAGTTTCAGTCGGCTCAGCAGCAGCTCGTAACCGCCGCCGCAGTCCTGACTGAGCTGCCCTTCACGCTCTCTGCACTACACACACACCCTCCTTTATTCATTCAATTTTACGTACACAAAGCAAATCACACGCAACAACACACTTCCGTATCCCACAAAGTGCAGTCAGGGCAGCCCGCAGAACACGAGGGCGCACATGGGGCAGCGCCCACAGCCACAAAGACACACGTAGGACAGGAGGCAGATCAACTGAAACCAAGTCAGGCGTCCAGAATCCACTTTCCAGACTTCTCTCTTAAGAAAGGAGCTGGGAGGCAGCGCAGCCGCCTGTGTGGCTTTAGCTGAGCTGTTACCACAGGTCTTCCGATCCCCGTGCTACGAACGGCGACCCAAACAAGTGCACACCCAAACGGCCGCTGGGCAACCCCCGCGAACTGCAAAGCGCCACCGAGCCACGAACCCTGTCCAGATCCGGGTGAACGAGGGCTACGTAGTCATTGCAGGTAGTGACGTTGCCCAGCGCCGAGAGACGCTCTTCTACTCGCTGAATTCGTACAGAATCTGGAAGACTATTGCGGATATGCTGAAGCTCTTGGTCTGTCGTACTGCTTGGGACCAACAGTCCATGTCTGTTTCCTAAAATGACCAGAAAAAATAATTAAAAAATAAAAGAGAGAAAGTAAAAAAATGTTTCCACGGGGCTTTCTGCTTCTCTGATGTCCACACAATGGCTTGAATGGGCCACAACGGCCCTTGCCCTGTCTGCCGCTGCCAAGCCCAGAATTCAGCCCAGGAGAAATAACATCACCGTTTAAGAACAGCAGCACCACAGGTAAGGAAGAACCAGGACGAAGCACAGACTTATCTCAGAACAGAAGTGGGTGTATGGCACCATCTTTCATCACTTCTCTTTTCCAACAGAACCAAATGCGGCCCGAGGTTCTCAATGAAACACCCTGACCAGGAATTTCCCCTATAGTTGCCAGTTGCCGCACCAAACACGCAGATGCTGCTTGTTTGTATTATTTTACTGTACGACAGGGTGGACAAATACGTTCATTTCACAGGAACAAAAGCAATAAGTTTGTCTGACAGAGCAGGGTCTCATAACCAGAGACAGGGGACAGACGCGCCTGTGGCTTCCACAGCTGCTGACGCCTCCGGGTCTCGGGCACTGAACCGTTATTATTAACACAAATCAAAGCAGCCTGAGCCGGGCCTCCAGCCCAGCGCAGCCCGGAGGGGCACACTCCAGCGCTGCCGGGCGGGTCTGACTCCTCCTCCCACACAAGCGTTAGAACCAACGCTGGGGACGCGGGTGCTGCCCCCGCGCCCCCAGACCCCAGACCCCGGGGGGACCCGGTCAGACCCCGGCTCTGCTCCCCCAGACCTACCCACACACATCCTGCCGATGATGCGGCAGCCGGCGATGGACGCGTGAACCACCGGGATGGTGCCGAACAGCTCCCCCTCGAACACGCTGCAAGGAGAAAGCGCCGTCAGTGCCGCCGGGAACGGCCGGGCCGGGCCGGGCGCTCGGGGCTCCCTCACCTGTAGAAGTTCTCGGAGCCGCCGATGGCCACGAGGCAGTACGCGTTGGTGAGCTTGGCGAAGCAGCCCAGCTCGTTGTTGTTCTCGAAGGAGGCGCGCACCGCCATGGCGGGACCGCACCGCACCGCACCGCACCGGACGGGAAGGCCTGGCCGCTGCCGGACGCACGCGGTGGCACCGCTTCCGCTTCTGGCGGAGGAGAGCGCGGGGCAGAGCGGCCCCGGCCGCGCCTGGCGGGAACAGCGCCCCCACCGGCCGGGAGGTGCGGTCACACCGGCTGCAGCCGCCATGGGGAGCGCGGGGGCGGAGGGACAGCGGGACAGAGGGACAGCAGGACAGAGGGACAGCGGGACAGAGAGACAATGGGACAGAGGGGCAGCGGGACAGAGGGACAGCAGGACAGAGGAACAGAGGGACAGCGGGACAGAGGGACAGAGGAACAGCGGGACAGAGAGACAATGGGACAGAGGGACAGCGGGACAGAGGGACAGCGGGACAGAGGGACAATGGGACAGAGGGACAGTGGGAGAGAGGGACAGCGGGACAGTGGGACAGCGGGACAGTGGGACAGCAGGACAGTGGGACAGAGGGACAATGGGACAGCGGGACAGAGGGACAGAGGGACAGAGGGACAATGGGACAGAGGGACAGCAGGACAAAGGGACAGTGGGACATAGAGGGACAATGGGACAGAGGGACAATGGGACAGAGGGACAATGGGACAGCGGGACATAGAGGGACAATGGGACAGAGGGACAAGGGGACAGTGGGACAATGGGACAGCGGGACAGCAGGACAGAGGGACAGCAGGACAGAGGGACAGTGGGACAATGGGACAGAGGGACAATGGGACAGAGGGACCGCATGGCCCTCGTGTGCCCAGACACAGCACACAGGCTGACGCCACCCGTAGCAGAGGCCACCACAGGCCCAGGTGTCCCCTGGCTGTCCCTGCACATGGCCCCGCGGGGACAGCCCCTGTCCAGCTGCCACCCCTGAGCAGCCACAGCATCCCTGTCACCGCAGGGCTGTGTCCCAGCACCACCTCTGTGCACAACAGCACCCAGCAGACGTGCCACCTGTGTGCAGATGTGTCATCTGTCACCTTTGTGCAGATGTGTCATCCACTATCCAGATGCTACCCTAGTGCCTCAGCATGTCAGTCATATACAGGGGACACCCGTGTCCACATGTGACCTGTGTCAGCTGCCACCTGCGTGCACACACCATCCATAGAATGACAGAATCATTTTGGCTGGAAGAGACCCTTAAGATTGAGTCCAACCATAACCTCAATCTGGCACTGCCTATGTCCCTGAGAACCTCATGTCCGTCTGTCCAGCCCTCCAGGGATGGTGACTCCAGCACTGCCCTGGGCAGCCTGTTCCAATGCCCCACAGCCCTTTGGGGAAGAAATTGTTCCCCACATCCAACCTCAACCTCCCCTGGCGCAACTTGAGGCCGTTTCCTCTGCTCCTGGCGCTTGTTCCTGGGGAGCAGAGCCCGACCCCCCTGGCTCCAAGCTCCTTTCAGGCAGTTCAGAGATCAGAAGGTCTCCCCTCAGCTCCTGTTCTCCAGCTGAACCCCCAGGTCCCTCAGCCGCTCCATCACACTTGTGCTCCAGCCCCTCACCAGCTCCGTTCCCTTCTCTGCACTCTCTCTAGTATTTCAATGTTCTCCTTATGATGAGGAGCCCAAAACTGACCCCAGGATTCAAGGTTTGGCCTCCCCAGTGCCCAGGACAGTGGCACAATCTGGTCCTGCTGGCCACACTATTCCTGATACAAGCCAGGATGCTGGTGGCCTTTCTGGCCACCTGGGCACACGCTGGCTCATGTTCAGCTGCTGTCACCAACACCCCCAGGTCGTTTTCCAGCCGCTCCTCCCCAGCTGCAGCATTCATGGGGTTGTTGTGACCCAAGTGCAGGACCTGGCACTTGCCCTTGTTGAACCTCAGACAATTGGCCTCGGCCCATCGATCCAGCCAGTCCAGATCCCACTCTAGAGGTTTTCTACCCTCATGTGCAGACACGACTTACGTGCCAGCGTCATCCTGTGCAGATGCTGACGATGTCCCCAGGCGTGCCACCCATACCCCCGGCACGGCACAGCTCAGCACGGGGGCCCCAGCCGAGCGCAAGGTGCTCACCCCCATGAGGGACCCAACACAGCTCTTTCCAGCAGAACAGCTACTTTATTTTGAGCAGTGTTACCCTGCATTTGACCATTTCATTTTCAGCACATGGCTACAGGGAGAGGAATCGCTGCTGACCGCATTGGCCGAGCCACTTGCAGCTGTAGCAAGAGCTTTGCTCTAAGTTTTGGGCAAAAAGGGCAAAAAGAACAAGGAAGTATGGATTATGTTTATATCATTTTCTCTCTCCTGTAATTGAAAAACTGAACTGTACTTGCTAATTTAATCTGAATCAGTCATCTGCATATATTAGAAACAGAACAGACACCTTTTAATAGGAACAAGAGCAATTTGCCACCCGTGTTTTGATTTCAAGCCCCAGGTATGATGATTGGTGGGGAAAAGCAGCCACTTGAAAATAAGACCAAAGGACATCTTGAGGCCCAGGTCAGAGTTCGAACCGACTGTGTATATGTTTAGATTTCAACTTGTTGTACTTGGTGATCAGATCCAGCTTACTGTGCCCGAGAGTCAGTCTTTTCTCAGCCCCATACGCACTGTTCTTTTCCACCAGCATGTCCTCAGTGAGTTTATCATAGCAAGGAACTACAGGCTTTTTATCTCGTTTCAGCTGGTTGTATGGGGACAGCAGGTCCAACTTCCCTTGTCTGGGACTCTGTCTTTTCTCCATCCCACCAAAAGCGTCATTTTCGGGTGTCGGTTCCCTGGGGGCAGCAGATGGGCCTTTCTGGTTCACACTGGTCCCGTTGCTAGTGGCACCCTCCGAAAGGGACTGCAATGCCTCCTCCTGTCCTAGTGGGGAGCAGTGGCTGCTGGTAGCTTTACCATCCTCTTCGTAACTCGGTTTATTGGAGCCCAGGGCAGGGGAAGGCTCTGGCTGCAAGAATGTCCTTGCTGCGGTGAGACTGGATTTGTGATTGGGTTTGTTTGGAGGACTGTTTGGTGAGTCTGGTGGTTCTCCTTGCTGCTTAGGGCAAGTGGGCTTCAGAGATGTGTCTTCCTTCTTATTACCAGAATCAGAGCTTGAATCTTGCTTTTCCTGGTGCGCATTGCAGCTGGAGTTTTTGAGAAAGGGAGACATTTTGATGCTTCTGATGCTTACATTGGACAGGCTGCTGGAGGGGGTTGAGGTTTCAGCATCATTTGCCTGTGCGGGTTTTAAAAGGGAGTTGGCAGCTTTTGAAGAGTCCTGAGAAGAGGGGCAGGTTGCAGGATCCGGCAGACAGAAGCTGGTCACTGCTCTGGACTCCGCATACAAGTACTGGAATTCCTTGTCAAACTCTGCAACAATTTGACCACGGAAATGGGTCATCAGGCACGTGTGGACTTGGCTGCAAAGCCAGGTGAAACTGTGAAAAAAGGAAAAAAAACACATGTAACTTCAGTTCACAGACTGCTAAGATGCTTAGGATTGATTTTAACATTTGAGTGATGTATTGCAACCTTCTGATACCCAAGGCATTTTCAAGTGATGGATAACACATGCTGGGTAGTAGTTGAGCTATTTCATCCTCGCATTCCTTTGGTGCTCTTGATTTAATGTTACCTGGTCCTGCCAATTTGCTATTATCTGCTTTACTGGTATGTTTTCTAACCTCTTCTACAAAGATTTCAACATGTCTTTAAAACTTTCTCTGAAGAATGCAAGTCTGAGGTTACTTGTAGAGTAACCTTGTAGAGGTTACTTGTAGAGTAAGTAAACTTGTAGAGTGTACTCATTACACAATTACGAAAACACAACCCCAAAATGGTCATTTACTTTCATCTCAGTGATATCAGCTGGTTTTCCTCAGCCTGATGAGGGATGTAGAGCAGCAGCTGGTCCCTGCCTAAAAAGCACAGCAGCACAACCCAGGCCTTTTCTTCTCCAGCTTCCTCGTGCCAGCAAGAGCCATTGTTTCCCATTCCCCGTCCCGTCAGTCCTGGTGAACCTTTGTGGGCAGGTTTGTCAGCCTGTGCAGCCAGGTTCTGCAGGGTGTGTGGTGTGCATCGAGCCAGCAAGGAGGCAGGAGACACGTTCTCATGTCCTTACCATCCATGACACATGATGGACTTGAAAGGAGCCACTTTGGCAGGTGGGAGGGTGTGGAATGGAGATGCCTTGAGGAGCAGAGGCCTCCAGAGCCCCTCAGGAATTCCTCAGGACAGGAAGGCTGGTGATGTTTTCCGTAAGTATTGCTTGTGAAATTCCCCAGACTTTTCCTTGCCGTGCAGTTAGGAGATGAACAGCGCTAGAAGTTCACGAGTCCTTTGCTCAGCAAGTCCAGTCCCTGCTCTCACAGTACAATGTCCTGGGATATTTTCTGCGAGACTGTTATGTTAAAATGAATTAGGTTTTGCCCCAGTTGGAGAAAAACTTCCACTAATTGCCACTCTGCATATTTTCCTCATGTGTTTAAACTCACCTGTTGTTTGTGCCGAAACTGTAACTTAGTTAGCTCTCCCCTCACTTATCTACACATAGAAACCACATCTCTTCTCCCAATCTTCATTTTCCTGGGTTAATCAGGGACTTAATCAGGGTTAATCAGGTTAATCTTACAGAGTAGGCTCCTGGTGACCCCAGTCATCAGCTGCTTCTTTTATTCTTGCTAGAGTCAAACCAGATTAGCAGACTAATTGTGTGAAATAAACCAGACCCTTGACAGAAGAACCAGCTTAGGGCTGCGTTATCAATTGCTGAAGCAAGATACTGACTGACAAGAGCAGGATGAAATCACTGAAACTGCAGGAGAGTAATTGCAATGGGAGATTCCAATTATTCTCAGGTAAATGTCAGTTCAGGACAAGATACTGACACTATGTTTTGGGACCTCATCAACGTTTACCTCACAGGACAGCTATTTGGGAACTTTTAGTAGGAAAACCAGCTCTTGGCTTCTTCCTGAGCAGGATGCAGTTGTTATGGTTCATCATGTTGTTTTGAAGAAAGTAGTATACGTACACTCAGCATACACACCTCCCAAAGAGCAACATGAAATGGAGAGATCAAAACTCCTCTGCCTAATATCAAACCAGTTAAATTATGTAAGAATGAAGAAGTAGTAAAGGAGTGAAAAACCTTTGCAAGTGCCACGAAGAGTATTCAGAAATACCATATTGGAAGCTCAAAGCAAATGCGTACAGCTTCACAGAGACACGAGGAAAAACAAAACAAAGCCAGAAAATAGCTGGGATGGCTAAATGAGAAGCTAATAAGACCAGAAAACCCATCTTTCAAAAAGGTTGGGTCATACATTGCAAAAGGCACGAGAAATACCACTCAGGTCTGTGGGGCCAGCACATGGTCCGTGTGTAGGAGGAGTGCTCAGATAATCCCTCCACATCAGTGTTCATCACACAGGAGCTCGGGATGATCCCTGTCCTGAATGCACCTTTACACAGAACACAGGGGAGGACCAGGCTCAAGCTGAAATCTTTGCAGAAGAGACTAGAAAATATATCAGCAAAGCAGATAGTAACAAATGGGTAGGACCAGGTAACATTAAATCTAGAGCACCAAAGGAATGCAAGGATGAAATAGCTCAGCTACTACCCAGCACGTGTTATCTGTCCCTTGAAAACGCCTTGGGTATCAGAAGAGTGGAAGGTTGCTAATGCGATGTAATTTTTTTAATGTTCCAGACCATTAAGTGTCATAAACTGCACAGCACAAATTAGTAGAAACTCTACTAAAGAATACAATTAATGGCCATATAGGCAAATATGATATAATAAGAAAGGAAAGTTATCTCTCACAAAGCTGTGAGAGTTCTTTGAAGAAATCAGAGTCCAGACAGGAGATAGTGCACCAACACTGTGACAGGCGTCTGGCCGGGTCACTGCCTGGCTCCAAGGGTGCTGGTGTTCCCATACACGTTCCTGACAGCTGTTTCCCTTCTAGACGTGTCCCAGATCACACATTCACTTGTGTTCACTTGAGCTCCTCAAAACCAGCAACGGGCTCAGAGGGCTGAGCACCCTCTCCTCTGGAGGGGCAGGTCTGCACCCCTGGCACGGTGAGGACTGTCCTGTCAGCGGGAAGACCCTGGTCAGCCAGGGCAGGACAGAGTCACAGAACCACAGAATCCCAGGCTGGCTGGGGCTGAAGGGACCTCTGGAGATCATCCCGTCCAACCCCTGCTAACGCGGGGTCACAGAGCAGATCACACAGGGTCACATCCAGGTGGGTTTGAATGTCTCAAAGAAGGAGACTCCACACCCACTCTGGGCAGCCTGGGCCAGGCTCTGGCACCTCAAAGAAACCTCAAAGGTTTCTCCTCACATTCAGATGGAACCTCCTGTGCTTCAGCCTGTGCCCACTGCCCCTCATCCTATCGTTGGACATCACTGAAAAGAGTCTGGTCCATCCTCTTGACACCCACCCTTCAGATATTTGTAAGCATTGGTAAGACCCCTCTCAGCGTCTCTTCTCCAGCTGAACAGCCCCAGCTCTCTGTCTCTCCTCATCAGAAAGATGCTCCAGAGCCCTCATCATCTTTACAGCCCCCCGCTGGACTCTCTTTAGTAATTCCTTGTCCTTCTTAAACTGGGGAGCCCAGAACTGGACACTGTCCTGCAGATGTGGCGTCACCAGGGCAGAGCAGAGGAGGAGGAACAACCTCCCAAAGCAGGAGGACAGTGCCAGCCTGTCCCCCAGCCTGGCACCCCTGTGGCCAGCAGAGCTGGAAACAGAACTGTGCAAGTGGTCATGCTTGCCCTCCTCCTCCTGGCTGGGAGATCTCATGTCTCAGACTCAGATGGTTTAGCAGAAACATCACAACACCACAACAGCCTCTGGCCACACCATAGCAAGATGTAGACAACAGGTCTTGCTTGGGTTTTCCTTTCCCCCAGATGAAGTGACTTCCACCTTCTGTGTTCTCCCCGCACACTCTGACCCAACAGCTGCCTCCCTACAGAAACACAGGAGATGGGGACACCCAGCGATCTCCTCTCATCCACAGGAATGGTCCTTGCCCCTGCCAGGGCAGCAGCCTCACATCCAGCGGTACGGTCCCCTGGCCTTACGACTGTTCCTGCCACTGATGCCTCTTACAGCACTTTCCCCAGTCCAGGCATCACTGTGTCCCAGTTTCCCATGCTGATCCACTGGGGTCTGCCCACTCTGTGTCGCAAGAGGACCTGGAAGGAATCACCCAAGTCCCCTCAGTGGCACAGCCCTTTTGCCATAGTGCAGGTTTCCATGACAGGACAATGTGGCTTTGCCAGCCATGGCTATTCCCACCACTACAAACTGAAAAAGGTCTTTTCCTCCATGAATGGCATGGAAGAAATAGCGGGGAATGATCATTCTTGATCTATTCTGGTATAAACATGAGGCATCAAATGAAGCTGACAGGTTCCGAGTTCAATGCAGAGAAGAGGAGGCACTTCCTCACACAACAAAACACACAGACAAGCTGTGGAGCTCCTCGCTGCAGGCCCGTGGGGATGCTTAGACTTCATGTGCATCTCTAAAAGTGGCTGGGATTTCCTTTTGTTACCTTTTCCTATCAAACTACTGCATACAGAGATCTCGTGTCCAGCTGTGAATCCCTCTGGGGCACAAAGTCTGGGAGAGGACGGCTGCAGGACAGGGGGCTGTAGGACTGGGGGGGGCTGCAGGACAGGGGGCTGTAGGATAGGACGACTGTAGGACAGGATGGCTTTAGGACAGCATGGCTGTGGGACAGGGTGGCTGTACAGGACGGCTGTAGGACAGGATGGCTGTAGGACGGGATGGCTGTAGGACAGGGGGGCTGCAGGATGGGATGGCTGTAGGACAGGATGGCTGTAGGATGGGATGGCTGTAGGACAGGATGGCTGTAGGACGGGATGGCTGTAGGACAGGGGGGCTGCAGGATGGGATGGCTGTAGGATGGGATGGCTGTAGGACAGGGGGGCTGCAGGATGGGATGGCTGTAGGACAGGACGGCTGTAGGACAGGATGGCTGTAGGACAGGATGGCTGTAGTACAGGGGGCTGTAGGACAGGGGAGGGCTGCAAGATGTGGGGCTGTAGGACGGGATCCCATCCCTGCTTTGCTTCCAGAGCCCCCCGGAGCAGGAACCCGCCAGGAGCGCCTGCAGCTCGGGCTCTGGCCAGGAGATGGAGCTGCAGCATCACCCGCAGGGGTGGCAGCGCCATCCTGTCCTGTCCCTGTCCCTGTCCCCAGCTCGGCCCGAGCAGTGCCCAGAGCCCCGGCGGGTTTCAGCCTCAGTCCCACACTCGCCTGCTCTGCTTCAGCTCTTTCCGACTGATGAGATGCCAGTCTGCAGCAGCAGGTTTTTTGCTTTCAGTAGTTTCTCTTACTCATCGTTATTGCTTTTCTGCCACTTTGGCTGTCAAAAGGGTTATTTTCTTTCTGTATGCCAACACAAACTCCTGTGTTGGTTCCTTGCTAAATGTAGATACTACATAAAACTCATTACTAGACATTTCATTTCACGTGACATTTTCTTTGATAAAATGACAATAATATGATATTATTGTAGTAAGCTCTTTAAGATTGCTTCCAATGCACTTGGTATATTTTCCACTCCTCATATTTCATCTTAATTTTGATTAAAAACAGCGCAATTCATTTAATTTGGCCATCCCACCTCAGTTATCCTTCTCTCTCATTCATCCTTACAGCAGCATGCCTTGGCTCTTTCTTCTGGATTCACTTTTTCTTTATAATCCTCTTTGCTTTGCTGTGCTCCACAAGGTTATATAGGACTTATCTTCTGGCAGTGTCACTTTATGGCTGTGCGTATCAGCCTGGGGTTTCTGCGCTGATACACTTTTCGTTCCTCATGCACTCACTTTCTGCTGAACTACAATTTCTTTCTGGAGTTAGATCACCAAGTTAGATCTAGAACTTGCTCTTAACAGCTCTTTGCTCTTGCTTGGGACACGGACACCTGAGAGCAGGAGCATCTTCCTTGTGAAGAAATTCCAAGTCTCCTCCAGGTTCAAACCCATGGAGCCGTAACTGTCCGTGCCGAACACGTACGTTGTTTTCCTTCCTCCATACTGCAGCCAGGTGCAGAGCTTTTGTGATCCTCCCAACGTTCTCCTCTCATTTTCCAATTTCAGCTGTCCTGTCAGCTTCAACCCCAAATCTTGAGTTTCCTTCACTCCAATACAGCAAACAATGAGCTCCATCCTCCCTGTGCCAATGGCAGGACATGGACCGATACGATACTTTGACCACCTTCCACTTGGAGCTGAGAAATTTAATCTCCTCTAAGGCAACTCACACAGCCACATAACTCCGGTCCAGGCTGGCAATACCAGCTCTTTAGTCCTAACCTGGCAGATGTTTACTCTAGTTTTCCTGTTCAAGATCCTGTTTAGCTCTAGCCCCATTTGCCTTTAAGTTCCTCCCATCTGCTGCATTAGGAAATGTCTTCATCTCCTTCACTCTGTTATGTTAAATAAGTGCTCAAAGAAACACATTTTTTCTTCTGGTGCCCAGAATGACACTAAATAAGTAGATACACAATATTCAGGATTTTAGATTATCGCTTTTCCTAGATATCTAAATGGACCCTGTTTTTACCTTGTGTTCATTTAAAGGAAATAAAAAGTTAAAGACAGAACACACAGGGAAATTTTTAATCAATAAACTCGTAAGAGCTGTGGGGTCCAAGCTAATTTGCCTACAGTTGTTTAAGATAACAGCAGTGAGCTTGGTTCCCGCATTTAGAAAGCTTTCCAAAAAGGTGTCTGATTGATACAATAGGCACTAACATACCAGAATGAGTTCAGCTTGCCAAGAGTACTTTGGAAAATAAGAAGGGCTTTTACAAAACTGTCAAGGAAAATGTCAGCATAGAGAACAACAGCGTCAACATAGCAGGTTCAACATGAAAACATCAATATGTGCACTGCTCTTGCCGCATGCGTGTAACGCTGCATATGGGGCTCATAGAGGAGAGAATCTGATGGCTGGAGAGGTAACTAGAGACTGGAAATGGATTTCAGGCATGATTTGAGCATGCATTTGAGGAGAAAAGTGTCTCTTCTTACAGCTGAAGTATTAAAAGACACTGAATACCTGAACAGTCAAGGATGGAGTAGGAAAATACCCCTCTGCAAGGGAAGGTGCAGAGCGATTAGACATCTGGATTCACTGTCAACATAGAAAGATGTATTGGAACTCTAGAGGGGTCTGGCATCTTGGCTCTGGTGTTATCCAATATCTTCACAGGCAGCCTGAATGACGGAAGAGTGTGCGCTCATTAAGTTCACAAATCATATACGATGCAGAGGGACTGCACAGATACGAGCTTGAAAAAAGTTCTGAAAAAAGTCACGCAGTTCTACAGGAAAATATTAAAGGAAAATGCATTCCAGGCAGTCGTGATCAGGTGCACGAACACAGGCTGGAGAACAAGCAGGGACTGGAGAATGTCCTAAGGAAAACACGTCTGTAGTGTCACAGCGTTGGGAAAAAAACAAACATCCTGGGGGTGCACGAACTGCATTGCAGCCTACAAGACGTGTAATCCCTTCTCTCAACTTGAATCCTTTGAGGAACAGGAGGTGTTGGGCCTGAAAAGGAGACAACTGACGGTCAGCACGGTCACCGTCCCCAGGCCGTACAAACCAGCTATATGGCAGGTACTAGATTGTGTTGGTGTTTGTAGGAGACAGAGAGCACATGGATGTATAATAATCCCCCGTGACTCAGTGCTCAGGGGGGTCACAGCAGAGAATAAATGGATGAATGGGATGAAGGACAGTAGAGACATTTGGATCTAAGTTATGGAGCACTACAGAGAAGCCACTGGTCAATGTCTGAATAGGTCTCACTAACACAAAAAGACAGGATGAGTCTTGGGATTAAAATGAAGCACCTAACTAGGAAGCTAAAAAGTTCACAATTTTATTGGTAGCCTTATAAAATGCTCCCTCTTCCACGATTAGAATGGGACAGAGAAGTAAAAGAGCATTTCAGGACATGGTTATGGAAATTATGTTAGGGAAAGGATGGTAGAATCATAGGGAAATGGAAAACTGTAGGAACATAGTGACCCTATAAAGAAAGCTGGATTCCATCTTAACCTAAACGAAACCTGGCTGCTGCACAATGGAACGCACACGATCTAGGGAGGCTTTAAACCAGAATCTGGAGCAGAGCTGCGAGGTGTAGGAGGCCACGCAGTTTGAGATTGCACACTTGACCTTTGGAATAAGAGAGAACTGCATTCTAATATAAGCGCAGGATCGAAATCAATGACACTTAGGTAAGAAATTAGAATCAATGAAGAACACCTGAACAAATAAAACTGGGTTTAGAAAAGTGCATAGTGGTGAACAACCAGATCAGATACAAATGTTTACAGGCGCACATACGCTTTATGAGTTAACAAAGCAGATAGATGTTGTGGAAAGTTGTGCAGGCTAAGGAAGTGCCGGGAGACAAAGACGGCAGAAAGCAGAGGAATAAAGGGAGATTCAATTATAGCCGTGTTGAACAGGGGCCATTACTAGGAGAGCTGCAGCAACTGCATTTTAGATGCTGTAAATGACTGCTTTTTTGAGAAACTAACCAGAAAACCAGCAAAAGGAGAAATAACATTACCAGTTCAGAAAGTGTCTTTGGAAAGGCCACTCGGCAAAAAAAGAACCGTGACGTGCCCATATCAAATATTCTTTCAGGACCAAAATTATCCACAACAGTAATACTTAACTTAAAAGAGAAAGTGAGGAATGCTCTTAAAAAGAAATTTAAAAGAGTAACCAAAAAGGTTAAATGCTTGAGGCAGCGTGAAGATTATTTAAAGATGCTATATTAGAGTCTCAGAGAAAATGTACCTATCAAAATAAAGACATTTTAAAACATCCAAAGAGTCACCATAGTTAAAAGGAGCATTAAAGGAAAATATTAAACAGCCTCAAAAAACTGGAAGTCAGCAATTTTCCAATTATTAACCGGCGAATAACCTATCATTTAAAATTGAACATAGTAGCAGAGGAATGGAAAGTAGTAAATGTGAACCTTTTAAAGGGCTCCTGGAAAACTACAAACGAGCCAGTCTTATTTCCATACTAAACAAACTGGTAGAAGCAAATAGAGAGTAAAATGATTAGACACATAAATAACTATAATCATAACGCTGAAGACTCAGCATGTTTTCGTGGAAGGAAGCCATGCCTCAAAAGCCTCTCGCCGGTCTTTGAAGGAGGAAGCAAACACACAGATGCATTTGATCTGCTTGCTGTTGGATACTTGAATTTTCAAAGAGATTTTGACACGGTCATTCAGCAAGGACTCTTAGGAAAACTAAGTGATCATGGAGTACAAAGAAGGTCTTCCCAAGGACTAACAGTTGATTAAAGGTGGGATGTAAATGCTAGTAATAATTTTAAATTACCCACTGGATCACACAAGTTTTGTGATGGGATCAGTGCTGTTCAACATGCTCAGAAAAGTTCTGAAAAATGGTTGAAAGAGTCTGTGTCAGAGCTCATGGCGAAATTATCATGGGTGGTCAAAAGAAAACTGGATAATCAGAAGCTGCAAGAGCTGGTACAGGGTGAATAAGTGACAAAATGACAGGCAAAATTCAACGTCAATAAATTCAAGCAGTCGCAAAACCCCTGACAATATCTGTATATTGATGTGCTCTCAGATATTAACACTTAGGAAAGAGATCAGGGTGCCTATGGATGGTTCAAAAAATGGTCACTACAGTGTTTAGCACTAGTCCAAAAGGGCAACAGCAGACCAGGAACCGCCAGAACGGGGACAGGGGAAAAGACAGAAGTCACCATTACACTGCGGTGCTAAACTGGAGTGGGTGGGGATATCCTGACCTCTTCATGCCGTTGTCAGTTCATCTCACAGCAGACAGACATTGTGATTAAAGGCCTGGAAGTTCTGCATAAGAAACAACTGAACAGCTGAAGATACTTCAGCTGGAGACGAGATAATTCACATGAGGGATTATAATGAAGGAGGATGAAGTCATGGATGCAGTCAAGAAAGTCAGCAGAGAAGAGTAATTGACTGTGCCCAGGTTATGGGAATTTGGGGGCATCAAATATAATTACCCAGGTCTAATGTAGAAACAACGGATCACTTATTCACACCAAACATAAATTAAACTGCACGACCCAGAGAATATCGTGAGGCCAACCATGGTGGGAAGAAGCCTCCTGTGACAAATCAAATATAAAGAAGCATGTACAACGTGCAACCCTGGAGGTTCTGAAACCTCTGATCCTTGCACACAAGACTGTTGAACTGTAAAACCTGCCATTGGGTAAGAACACTCTTACCCGCTTCCCTGTGGCATCCCGAGCCCGCCCTGGATCCACCTGGATCTTTGGTTTTACTCAGTAACTATTCTCACCCTTTCAGATGTCTGATGGCTTTTCCATCTGCAGGGAGAGTAATCTAAATATCTGCTGTGCTAGGCTTAGTACCAGGCTGCAGTATAGCCAGGAGCAGACTTCCGGATTTTCTCCTGTGACAGTTTCTCTGACCACTGTTAAACAAATTCCACAGAGAGAGACTGTTTCTTTTAGTCTAGAACATCATGTGCTGGGACAGCAGAAAATCAGATATAAGACCCTACACAACTGAATAATTATCTTCCAGAACTCAGGAAGTTGCAGCTATACAGAGATGTATAGAAAGAGAGCACATCACAGATCCAAATCCCAGCCGCAGAGCAGCAGAGGGAGGAACCCACCCAGAGAACTGAATCCGCATTTTGAGCAACACGCGGACTCTGGGCCACAGGGAAACAAGGTGTTCCTGCAGCCACAGGGTTCATTCCAGCTGATACATGCGCTGTTTTAGCCATTGAAGAATGGGAGTTCTCAGTTATCTAACCCCCACCCCCTGCACTCAGTGGGGATGGACAGATGTTTCCAGACAGTGATTCACTCCATTGCTCTCAGATACTGTCGTGGTTTAACCTGAGCTGGCAATACAACCATGATAGCAGCTCATTCACCCCCTCCCAACACCCCCCAACAGGGGAGAGAACCAAAAGGGAAGGGAGAAACTTGGATTGAGATAAACAGTTTAATAAAATAACTAATACACTACTAGTAAATAAATATGTGTATATATGAAAGAGAAATGAAAGGTACTCAAGGCAATTCCTCATGAGCTCTGTCCACAACTGAGCAGCCATTCCCAGCAAACCACGCCTGGTCCTAAAGCTGATCCCAGAGGGAGAAAAGAGAGGAAAAAGGCAGAAAAGCCCAGAGGCCTCTGCAAAATGTCAAAAGGCCGGGCTGAATGTCCCGACTGAACTCCCCCGGCTGCACCCCAGAGAAAGATAGCAGCAGAAGGGCCAACCAGAAGGCCCTGACTTCTTAAATACAAAGCCTGACACTAATGGGCTGGAACACTCTGATCGCTCCGTGTGGGTGTCAGTCCAGCTCTGTCCATCCATCCCTCCATCCCCTCCCTCGCTGCCTCACACCTGTGGCAGAACTCAGAGTGTCCTTGGTTTTCGGACCAGGGCAATTAAAAACATTAACTCTGTGCTGGGTGCTATCTCTTGTTCTCAAACTAAGCGCAAATAATGAGCTATGGAAAAGAAAGGTTTCTAACTGCATGAAGAAAATTAACCCATTTTCAGTCAAACCAGCACAGATACACATCTTAGGATGGACAAAATGCCACCAGACACTGCTCTACATATTGTTTATATAGAGACTATATTGTATATATAGAGCCAGGTACTTCCAATTTTCACTGCCAGAGTTTGATAAGAAGAGAGCTCCACACTCAGAGGTGATGAAGCCAAGAGCAGAGGAGAAGGTGCAGCTTGGAGCTACAGCACTGGTGAGGACACTGGTAGACTGAGGGTCCAGCAGGTGCCCGGTGGGAGGTGGAAAGGAGAGAGAAATGGGGAGGGAGAGCAGTGTACAAGGAGAACTGGTGGAGGGTGAATAAAATATTGCCAGGGCACCCAGTTCACAGAAATATCACAATAGTCTGTTCTCTGCACTCTTTGTGAAGGATAATGTGATGTGCAACAGCACAAAAATACTGTGGGAAAGATCTGTGGGTGGAAAACTCTGGGTCTAGTAATGAAAATGTAATACAAGAACTGTAGTCCCAACCCTCTGATCAGAACAGTGATGGTGATCAGACAATGCTAACTGTGGTTACAGACGCTGCAAAATTAGGACAGGCAGTAACAGTGGGAGATTTCAGCCACTCATATACATAGTAGGTTAATGCTTCACTGGGATGAGCTGTGGAGAAAAACTTTGTGGAAGCAATAATTGATTACTTCCCAGAATTAACTGGTCTAAATTGTTTGACCCACAAGAAGAGATGCTGTTCAGGATGTGGTCTGGAATGATGCATAAGACTCTGTTCCAGAGGCAGAACTGGATAGAGCCCATTTATAGTAATGCCTACAACACAATTTTAACTTTGCAGCGGGAGAGGGCAATCTAAATAAATTCAGCAAGTGGATATTCAATTTCAATAAAGGTAACTATGTAAAACTGCAGCAATTAGTCAAAAACAGCTGTAAAGGAGCAGTCCAAAAAACCCGGGATGACTACAGCTTGTAGGCTGTTCAGAAACGTGGCACTGGTGGTTAAGAAATCAGTGGGCTCGTCTGAGACCTATGTGTCAAATGGGGATTCAGTGACGGCACGACCACAGCAGAGAACCCCAATGAATTTTTTGCACCCATCGCTAATGCTGGTGACACTGAAATGTGTTTCACTCCTGTGTATTGAGCCACTGCAAAGGCTGCTTTGCCGAGGACTGGGAGGCTTCCCGTATGATCCCATGTGCAGAGAGGGCTCTGGATGTGATCTCGAGACCCACACACTGACCTGAGCTCCCCCTGGGACACGGCAGAGTGGGTGGGAAGAACAAGATTCCTGAGGGCACAGGGAAGCTCAGCCTCTTGGAAAAAGGTCAACAGGGCTCCTGTAGAGGCAAGCCCTGCCTCACAGTCCTGCTGCGGTTCGGGGCGGGAGCCAGTCAGCACCAGTCGACTACATATTTTGGGGTTTTCAAACAATCTTTGGCAAGGTTCTCCACCAAAGGCTTTTAAGAAACTAAGTCACCATGGGCATGAAGGCAAGGTCTTGTTCTGGACCGAGAGCTGGCGGTAGCACGGGATGCAAAGGGTCGGGTTTAGTGGTCATGGTTCAGGTAAGAGTCGGCAGCGAGGCCCCGCAAACTGGTGCTGGGACTGGATTCATCTGATCGGTGACCTCGGGCACAGCAGGTGCAGTGAAATCCCCGGGTTTGCAGAGGATCCTCAGCTCCTTCAGGTATGTCCCATTGGAGGTGAGGGAATCCAGAAGGACCTCACAGAACTGAGCAAGTGGACAAATATGTGGAAGATGAGCTTCAGTGTAGGAGAATGTGGTGTATCCATAGGAAAAAAATTATCTGTACCAGGACTGCATGGTGCTGAACCTGGAACAACTCACGATGGAGCTCAGAATTACCATCAGCAGTTCTCTGAAATCATCAGCTCAGTGTGCAATGGCAGCTAAAAAATCCAATTAATGTTGGCTACTGCCAGCAAGGGTAATAGCAATGACAATAATGAAGCAGAGAGCATCATTTTGACCCTCTATACCCTCTATAACACCTCAGTGCAGCCACATCTTGGGGGCTGCGTGCAGTTCTGGTCTCTGCATCTCAAGAAGGACATAGTGAGGTCAGAGATGGTGTGGTTAAAATGACTAAGGGATGCAGGAGCTGCCATATGAGAAGAGACACAGTAGTCGCTGCTTTTTCTTACCTGTATGTACCAGCAAGAACTTGGTCACAATCAATCAGGATAAACTTCTCCAGAACCTGGCCAGTAAACTTCTTGCCTGCTTTGCTGTAGTAGGTGTCTCCACTCAGACATCTTATGCGCATGTTCTGGAAACAAAGCAAGCAGAGTTGGTAGGTTGAACTGACCTGAAGTGTTCCCGGTGCATCACTGATGGACTCCCTCAAGCAGGAGCTCTGCTCCCAGCAGTAGAATGCAGCAAGGCATTAAGTATTTCTTGTCTTCTACATACCAGATATTTTGTCACACTGTCTGTTTCTATAAGATAAAAATACCAATACATATGAACAAGTTGTGCTTAGGTACAAATGTTGGCTTGAAAAAAAAATGAAGAATCCTATGACCTTACAGATAATTTCTGATGTAAGACTATACAATTTCTTCCACATCATTGATAATATTCAACTAACCCCACTAGCTGATGGCTCTGCATTTAAACTGAATTTCAACCCCTAACAACTAGATAGTTTCTAATAAATTGTATGTGCTGTTCTGATTTTACACAGTGACAGGCTTCTTAAAACCAAAATATCACTCAATAAAAATAAATTACAGAAAAGTATGTCTACATTTTAAGAATTGCCTTTTATCAGTATATCTAAATATTACATTAAGTTTTTGAGCTGCTCTACTCAAGTGTAACAGAACTGATCCTCATTGGTTTTAAAGACTGCAAAGAACTTCTCTGATACAACATTGGCCCGTAAAACTGGCTGCCCAGTACAAAAAGGGAAATAAGTCTCTCAGTATCCATCAGGAGCCTTTTGCCCAATGCTACATTTGTGCCCATAAAAGAAGTTATTTGCACCTCAGCTGGGGAAGGCAGATGAGAAGAGTCACTGAAAAGGGTCAGTGGTCTGGTCTGTCTGAGGTAGTGCCGAACAAAACATCTTGTGTGTGAACGAACGTCCCCGAGGCTGCAGCTGGGCTGCCCGCCAGGCCGGGTCCAGCTCCCTGCCGTGCCTTGGGCACCAGGAGCTGTCACAACTGTCCCCACCTGCATTTGGGCCAGCAGGTCCCTTTGTGGCACCGGCCCTGCAGAACACAAAGGCCCAGGGCAGGGGTTGGAAGGGGCTGCAGGCGCCACCGGGGCCGTTTTTGCTCTGGGCAGAGGTGGGTGCTGCCCATGGCCGGCAGCTGCTCCAGGTCCACGGCAGCCTCCCCTCACAGCCCGTGTCAGGCTGGCCGACACAGCAGTTTGTAACAGCCGGTACTGCAGGCACAGGACAAGCACGAAGAGCTGTGATTTACCTGCAGATGTTCTCTGCAGGGCACAGACCCATGTCCCTGCCGCCCCTCTGTACTTGTGGGCACAGCTGCAGCCCCTTCTCCCCGTCCTCAGCCCCCATGGGCCCCCCAGGCCGCCCGCACAGCCCGGGACCGGCTCGCCCAGTCTCTGGGCTCATGTGGGGCTCATGACGCAGAAGTTGTGCCTTCGGGGTGAGGAGCGGAGGCAGCCACCCTGCGGCAGGTGACTCCACTCCTGACACTCTCCTCTTCTGTCACAGTCCCCGGCTCACAGCTGGGCTTCCCAAAACGTCTGCTCACCACAGCAGGGTGGGGAAGCTTTGGCTCTCACCTCACGCTGAGGAAGTCCCTGCTCGCCCAAGGAGCACCATGGCCTTCAGGGCTTCAAAACAGCTGCAAATCTCCTCAGGATCGGGGCCCATCTGACCCAACAGTCCATCTCTCGCAGGGGCAATGGCAGCTGGAGACGTGCAGAAGCATCGTTTATGGTTCTGCCCCCTCACGTTGCTGCTGACTCTGTTTTCTGCTCAGGGCATTTCCTGAGCCTCTGGTGGTTTGTCTTAGTGGAACCCCCCCTAGATCTCTTTTCCAAGTGCTTGTCCAGTCTTCTCTTGAGTTCATGGAAACTTTTAGCAGAGACAAAGCTGAAGCTTCACAGTCATTGCACTGCAGCTCCCACTGTTTGCCTTCTTGTGACCCAGAACATGTCCTCATCTGTCACCTATGATAAGGGAGAAACTTCTTCCCCATAAGGACAGCTATGCATTGGAACAAGTTACGCAGGGAGGCTGTGCAGTCTCCATGCTTGGAGATTTTCAAGACTAGACCAGGTGAGGTCCTGAGCAGCAAAGTCTGACCTCACAGGAGATGCTGCTTTGAGCAGGAGGTTGGACTCAGTGACTTCCTGAAGTCCCTGCCAACTTGGATTAACCTGTGATACCCTGAAATGCCACCACAAGTTGCTGATATAGAGCAAGATATGCTGGATGCTTGGGGAGATATTCACCTAATCCTGTTGCAAATCAACATAGGCTTTTTTTTTTCCAGCGCAGAGGTTTTGGTAATACTAGTTCTTACTGGGAGGAGCTTCCTCTCATCCCCAGGGAAGCTAAAACCACTTCAAGTAAAGGATATCCCATAGATTTGTCACCACAGTATTTCTTCACTCCCTCTATCCTTTCCAAGGCTGGATGAGTTTCTGATATCTGCCTCATTTTTTCCATCATCTTCTTCCTCTTGGCAATCCAGGCCCTGAATTGTCCAAACAAGACGAGAATCCTGCAGTCTTGCAGGAAAGCCAGGCTGCTAGGAGCCCGATTTAGACAGTAGTTTTAGGCTCGGCAGATGGCCATTTGAAAAAATCCAATGGTTAAGTCTTCTGCTGTGACCGCTGCCAATGCTCGATGCGCCAGTGTGGGATCTGGTGATGTTCAGCACCAGGATTTGACACCAGTGGTCTCACACAATGTTCTCAGAAGGTGCTGGAGGGGCAATTGCCCCAAATTCCTCATTTAACCCAAACTGCCACCAATTATTCCAAATGGAGATTTACCATCACATCCTGCCTCAACTCAGAGCCAGGAATAAGATATGTACACTCATTCCACTTAGATGTGACTATCAAGCACATATATTAACGTACTGCTTGAGATGCATCAGTCACTGCACATTGAGACCTGCGGGTGAGTCACTGCATGGGGGAGGGAAGTGTTAATTAGCCATTCAAGCACAAGACGTGACATCAGGCCTAACAAAGAGACAGACATCCCCATGGATTTAAACTCATTCTAATTTTAATTAAAAACAACGGCTGGGCTCTTGGATAAGAAGCAAATAAAATAAATTTTGGAGAGATGGAATTCATCTGGATCTACCAGGTGACTTCAGTGATGCAGTTGTTCATGAAAGAAAACATGCTCCAGCACGAAGCGGTTCTCCCCAACAGCTGCCATCTCAAGAGGCAGGATGAAACGGGTCTGCCTTGTGAGAAGCAAGAAAAGACAGGGCATCACCAGCATAGGGTGCCTCTCTAAATGAGTCTTTGTGTAGACAGGTTAAAAATGAGGGGAACTTAAGACCTTTGTAACTGCATCTATTTTGAACGCTGTAAAACATGTTTTTTGCATTTTCCATGGCCTCTTTTTTACTTAAACATTGTTCTGAGGTAACTGGATGACTCTCAAGTGTCCCCCACCAAAACGAAGGGGAGAACTATGAACGTGGTGGCTGGAAGAGAAGGAGCCCCCAGCCCCTGAAGGAGCACAGCCGGGACTGCTGGCCTTGCAGGGCTAACAAATGACAACAAAAAAAGACTTCCATTGATAGGCGGTAGCCAGAAAGGTGACACGGGGAGCAGGAAGATACTGGGGTGCATTTCTGAGTCTGTGAGTTCCCAAGAGAGCTTGCCACACTGATACACTGATTTTTTTATTGTTTGCCTGGAGATTTTTTTATTGTTTGCCTGGAGAGGCTGAGGGAGCTGGGCTTGTTTAGTCTGGAGAAGAGGAGGCTTAGAGGTGAGCTCAGCACTCTCTAGAACTACCTGAAGGGCAGTTCTAGCCAGGTGGGGATTGGTCTCTTCTCCCAGGCAGTCAGCAATAGGACAAGGGGCCATGGGCTTCAACTCTGCCAGGGGAAATTGAGGCTGGAGATGAGAAAGCAATTCTCTGCAGAGAGAGTGGTCAGGCATTGGAATGGCTGCCCAGGGAGGTGGTGGACTCGCCGTCCCTGGAGGTTTTTAAACTGAGATTGGACATGGCACTTAGTGCCATGATCTAGTCAAAGGACTGGAGTAGGACCAAGGGTTGGACTGGATGATCTCTGAGGTCTTTTCCAACCCAGTTGATTCTGTGATTCTGTCTGGGCACCACACACCATTGCTGCTGGGCTCCCCACTGAGCAGGGAACAAATCCCTCAGGAACCCACAACTGAATCACAAAGCCTAAAACCAGATCTTAACATGAGATTTTTAACACGTGGTTTTACAGTGAGGCAGCGCAGCAGGCTGAGGAGGAAATGGGAGGTTTTGCATCAGGACATCTGAAGGGACTCATTGCTTCCCTTCCCCACCCACTTACCGCACTCCGGCAGCTCTGGCCAGAATCTGAACTGAGCTGAGGGATCTGACCCATGAGCAATTTAAGTCTTGCAATTCTATGTCCTGAGAGGGGGCAAGGAAAGGAGATGATACAGGTCCATATGAACACATGTTTTCTGGTCTGCCCCTGTCTGCCCATCTGCACCAGCTCAGCAAAGCATTCAGTACTCTATTGCATCTCATTGGCCTCGGCTTCACACTTCTTGCATGTCAAACTGAAACAAGGGCCACAAAACATGGAGACACGGGACTAGAACCTTCCCCTGAACTTCCAGGCAGATCTCTGTTTTCTAGACCAAACAGCCGTGGTCTCTTAGCTTGGGACAGTGGGACAAGGGATAGGTCCTAGAGTCCACAACAAAGGGTACAAGGTTTTTATCAACGCCAAGACATGTTTATCATATTCAGTGTGTGACTGAAAACTTACTGGGAAGTTGTCCTGAGTAAGAGCCATTTTATTGCACATTTCCACAAAATGCTTCAAGTACTCTTCATCCAGGATCAGGTAAACGGGGACGTGCCGTCTGCTTGAGGCCTCCAGCAGGTCACACAGTATTTCCATGTCTGTAAACAGATCCATCACAATTGCTATCACCTAGCCAGGAGAAAAGAGGGGTGGGTGGAAAACCAAAGGACTGTTAAAATCTCACACCCAAGAGAACTGCGCTTTAAACTGTGAATTAAGCATTCAGACCTCCTGAGTTGGTGAGTGGACATTGCTTCTGGGCCTTTGTGTTTAAAAGCCCTTACCCCACCATGGCAGCCAAAATCACTTAAAAAAATCTATGAAGACATTCCCCATCCAGCTACCTCCTGTCTCATCTGCCATTCACAGAAAGAAATAGCTGAGAGGTTAACGCATGTGCACAAACTCTGCTTATCCTTAATGCATCAAATATGTGTTGCCTTAAGCAACTATGCCAGGAATATAGCATATGAACAGAAGAGCTAAGACTGACCAAAATCATTATTCAATCAACATGAGTGACTCCATAAATAACTAGCATATTAATATAAAGACATATTATTTTCTTCAGGAAGGACACACTGCCAGGTAAGGGAGAAGGTATTTTGACCAAGTATGTACATGCCTTTGTTCCAATATTACATCCTAGGGGTGACCAGACAAAATCGTAGAATAATGTGTGTGGGAAGGATCCCTTCCCTGCTGGCAGCACTCCTGAAACACAGCCCAGGATGCAGGCAATGGTTGTGAAACCTGACAGCTTCGTTGTAGTAAACTGAAGACTTGTAATATAAGGTCTCCAAGGAAGGGGTTTTAAAAAGCAAAATCATTTTAAAGAGAACTGCCAGTTCTTTAAAAAATGAGATTGAAGAAGGCCATGCCAACCCCCAGCCAGGGCCAGGAAGATGCAACCCATCTCCCACTGTGGAGATGGGATGGGGGGCAGCAGACCATCTCGGCTAAATGAATTCTCCAAAAACTGGAAGGAAAATACAGAAAATGAAAAGTAGGTCATGACAAGTACCTACTATGGGCTGATCCAGAACTAGAAAATTCAAAGTACAGTATGACTGCAACCAGAACCATGGATCAAGGGAAATCAACCATAAATACATTAAGATATGGCTGGAGAAGCTGTTGCAATGCTCCTCACGGAGTGAGGCTGCCAGCAGACAACATCAAGGCAGCTGTTGTTTGGATCAGGAAAAGACTCGCTGGGATCCACCTGTTGGCCATCACCACTAGTGGCAGGAATCAGGGGGACACATCCTGGAGAGGGAAGGACCAGGCAGGAGAGCACTTGCTGAGCTGGATGCTTTGTCAGGCCTGACGCACTTCACCTGAGGCTGCGCGCAGAGCAACCTGGTGACTTAACCTTGAACCATTAACACTGAGAACTCACGGAAGGTGGCAATACACTGCGGGACTGAAAAAGGCAAGGTGGTGAAGGCTTTACTGACAGGCCAGCGTCATTTCAAAAGCTGAAAAAAATAATGGAACTACTGACCAAGTACTTTAGTGCCAGTCTTTAGCTTATCTTAGCAGTAAATAACGTAACTGTTTGGTACTTGTAAATTACATGCATAACTCTGATTTGGAGTTTCTGCACCTAGTAGAGCACGCCCAAATAAAGACGACGCAAAAAGCACTGAGTTTTAAAAAGGAGTGAAGCTCCAGCGGCCTACTCTACCCTGCTACTCAATATCCTGCCCTGCACTGCACCTTGCACACAAAATGCCTGAGTTTGTTCTGCTGCTCATCACGTACCCCAGGAGGATGGAGGAATCCTGTTTTCAAACACCTCCCCTGCCTATGTCAGAGCACGGCCATAAATGCAGCTCTCCATAGTGCAAATCACCCGATGGAGCAGACCATGTAGCGTGAGGTTTCCTCTGCCACTTCTGCTTGGCAGCTCCTCTTCTAACAAAGAGTTAACACAGAGGACAGCAGTGAGGTTGACTTCTGTAGCGGTTCAAGCTTCAAATAAGAACAGGCTGAATCACATTCACAGGTCTGACCCGGAATAGCTTCAGAAGAGAGCAGAGGACCTCCAAGTGTCGCTGCCCTTGGATGTGGGGACAGGCTCATGTCTCTGCTCCAGACCGTCACGCCCCAGATTGCCCACTGCCCAGTGTAGCTCTTCTGCTCTGTTTTCATTAACAAACTGACTCTTTCCAGGTCCATACTCACGGCCTCTGTGCTGAGTGGAGGCAGCGGCCATGGGCAGAGCAGGGCTCCATGGCTTTCCCATGCTCTCCTGCCCGGGCTTCTGCTTGGCAAGCTGGCTCCTCTCAGCTCGCTCTACCCACACACCATGAGAGACCCTCTGCCCCAGAGCCACGGCAGAGAAGGGCAGCAATGCCAAAAGGTTGCTTCCTGCTCCCTTTTGCACATGGACAAGATCTCTTGGCTCTATCTGATTTGTCCCCAGTGATGATGTCTTCAACATAGGCATTGGTCCTCAACATCTTGCAGAAGACTCCAGGCCCAGCCCAGAAGGATCTAGGGAAGAACCTTCCTGGTGGCTGGTGTGATCCCAGCCATCCATGTTGGACATAAAGCAGCTGTTATCAAGAGCTAAAAATAATTGCTACTGTCCAAGCCACAAACACATCTCCACCATCTCAACCTGGGAGATACAGGTTCAGAGCCCGGCTCCAAACGGCACCTCTTCTGTAGCCCTCATCAGTGTTGTCTTCCCAGAAGCCTCATGAGGCTCTGGCAGACTCTGCTCCCTCCCCAAAATGTGCCCATCTGGCATGGACAGCAGAGTCAGCACTGGAAGAGCTATGGAAATGGTAAGAAGCATCTTCAGCTTCCCAAATCAAGGTTGCTGCTGGGCTATCAGCATTAGGTACTGCAGAAACCCACACAGAAAAACCAGGACTTGACTACACTGGCCTTCAGGTAAAGACCAAAGACAATTCAGCCAAATGACTTTGATGGGCCACCCATCCTCTAATGATGAAGCACCAAGAAAAAGTATAGTACAAACTTTGTGTGAGGCCTCGGGCAAGTCCCTCTCCGCTAAACTTGCCTCACAGTATTCCAGCTCATCTCAAACATAGGCCGGAGGCAGGTTTAGCCCTGGAGACAGTCTAAACTTGGCTTGGGAAGTCAATATGATGGAGTCAAGAGAGACCAATGCTCTTTTGTCCCCAGACCCCACATGCTCAGAGGCAGTGCTGCTGCCTGGTGTGCACAGAAGGTCCACGTCATCTTGCTTTTCTCCACCAGTGCTCACAGGCTTTGGCAGCGTTCAGGGCTGCTCCTTGCCCAAAGCCAGCACTGCCGGTCCGCGGGGCTGAGCGGGCAGCAGCGTGGCTGTGCACGGCAGCACACGGCCCAGAGCCACCCGCGCGGCACCCGTGTCCTGGGCTGGATACAGCTGGATGCCAGGTAGACCCGCATCTCCTGGCAGCCTCCCGGCAGGTTTCTGGCGTCGGTGTGGCAGCAGACGCCCCAGGCAGCGGGACACCAGCTTGTGCAAGCTGGGTGGAGCCCTGTGATAGTCAGACTCATGTTTTCCAAAGTGGGTCTTCACTTGGCATCGGGATGTGGAACACGCCTTGGCTCCGTTGAAGGCCTCCTCACATGTGATCCTCTCACAGGAGGGGTTTGGGCAGAGTCGCTCTGGGGGTGCTGGCAGTGCCCATGTCAGGCAGGAGGGCTGTTTGCAGCAAGGAGCACGGCGGTGCAGAGAGAGGGGAGGTTGTGCCCCGGCACAGCCTCACACGGTGGAGATGCAGGTGCCCGTGGCGGGGCTGCTCATTCTAAGCTTGGGTGCCACACGACAAATGTAAGGACCGCTCAGATCACCATATCCCCCCGGTAAACAAAGCAGGCAGCTTTTATAATTACACCAGCTCAACCCCAACGCCAAGAAGTTTTGGGGAAAGAAGAGCCTGGAAGTCTTCCTCTGGAAGCCTCCTAAGAACTCACTGTCACAGAAGTGAGGTCTAAAGCCTCGAAGATAATTTCCAACAGCACTATAAAACAGTGGAATTTAGGTACCTAAGTATCATCTCCAATTCAGGCTCCTGCCAACTCATGTCTCACATTGAAAGCCTTGGGCATTTAAGTCAATCTGGCCCTACAAACCCAAGCAACGTGTGTCCAGTGCCTCCAGGCCCTCGGTTTCAGCGGTGGAGGCTGCAAGGCTGGAGCTGCCTCCAAGCATCGCTGCTCCTGAGCACGCTGATCACAGCCTTGAAGCCCACAGGTCAGCCATGGTGGATCAGGACACTGCAGACACAGCTGCCCCGCAGGCTCCAGACAATTCACACCTTGCCATTGTAGGGTTAAATCACAATATTTCTACATCCACCTCTGGAAATTCACAATTCAGCAATTACTTCTGTCATCACTTTGGGAACTACAGCACTTAGCAGCACCCCACTGGGGTTGCCATCTGTCTGGTTTCTAACCAGCACAGCTGGTTTTACTGGTATTTGCCAATAGCAGTGTGGCTTTGGTCATTACCGTAGTGTTGCCACTTGAAGCAAGACATTGCTACTTTAGGGGACCATCAGGGACCCTTCTACCATCGCAGGCAAATGCAGACACACGGTCAGTGCCAGAGTTGTACAGGAGGGGTGAAAGAAGCAGCATGGACAGTTCAAAATAGATCGGAGCTCATTCAACAAAAGTAAAATGGTAATAGTATTATCAAATGAAGGCTAAGGTGTGGCTGTGCTGCATCTTCTTATGTCTGCAAAGAGAAAAGCTCAAATCTGAAAATACATCTTCAAAGACAGCTGGTTAAATGCAGCAAAGGAGAAAGACAAACTGCGCCAGCAGAAGGTACCAGTAGAGCAAACGGCCTTTTTGCTGATTTGTCAGTACTGTTGCAAAATAAGTCAACTGATGTTGATCTGTATGACTGTACAGGAGAAAACAGCAAACAACCTTTCAAGACACACACCTGCCTGTCTACATGGCCCAGGAAAAGCATCCGGTGTTCTCACTGGATCCCCTCCTATGTCAGCTGTAAGCACACAGCAGCAGAGACACTCTGGAGGAGGGATATATGATGAGAGCTTAAAGTCTAGTGGAGGAAATACTTGAAATACCAAACCAGCAGCTGAAAAGCAAAAAAGGAAGCGCTTCTCTGCACAGTTGCTACTGGCACTTCAAGTAAAAGATGTTTTTACCTCCGGTTGCTCTTTTGCCGTTAAAAGACATACAGGTAATATCCTTTGGGTTGGTTTGATGAGCAAAATGACTCAGTAAATACTCAAAGATGCGTAACTGGGGTTGTGAGTGATCTGGAAGTGCTGTAAATCACGAGTTAATCCTGGGAAGCGTTGGACAGAGCTGCTAACCTAGTCAGAGCTGCTAACTTAGAAGCCAGTAAAACACCAGTAATAAAACAATAAGATGGTTTAAAACTCATTCTCACGTTTCATGCAACAGTCAAAACCACTGCATGAAAATCCCCAGCTTGAACATAAAGGGCTGAAGATTGTCAGTGCTTTTTGAAGCCAAGCAGTACAATAAAGCACCTACTGCCTGGGCAACTCCCCTGGAGCAGTAGAGAAGTTCCTGTGAACTGAGAAAACAACAAGGTGTTTTTCCTGTGGTTTGGAGGATCATAATACGGTCAGAGATCCGGGACACGTGCTAAGCGACAAGGGGACATTTCTTGGTAGTCATTTACTTTGTGCATTCTGCCGTGACTGTGTCCGTGACCCAACTGCTGAAAAAGATGCAGTAAGTGTCACAGGATTTTTCAGATCATTTAAGATATGATAAACCAGCTGCCTGCAAGGACAAACAAAGCTTTTTGTCACTTACTTCCTGGACAGAACTTCCCATATTTGCCTACAAAGGTGCAGTAGGCGTTCAGGCATTAAGCAACGGCTGCTTACAACTGAGCGGTAGCTTATGTGGCAAAAGAGTCTTCTTTTGGACAAAAGAAACAACATCCCCATTTACCTCGTATCATGCCCAAATGTCAGTGATACGTGGTTCTTTGGTGAAGCTCTGATGCTGCGCACGGCCCAGTTTCATCTGCTGGGGACAACATAACTTGGTTTGCTCAACTTTGCAGACGGTGACTGAAGACAACGCTTTAGCACAGTCTGCCTGGAACCAGCTCATTTTCTTGACACAGCTAAGTCCAGGCTTAACAATTCTTTATCTTCTGCTCTCTGCACTAGGCAATAATGAATTTAAGGAGTGACTGTAAAGTTAAACAAGAAACAACTGGAGTGATAAGAGAAATTGCCTTGAAGCCAGCTGGTTAAAAGTGAACTTCGCACTAAAAGTTTACTCAATATCACCCAGCTGTTGAAATGAAATACATGGAACAGATGAAAAGAACCATAAAGAGGACGAAGACAATAAAAGCTGAAAACGTGCCCGAGGTACAATTGTCCGGGCTGCTCCTTTAGAACACAGTATAGTGACAGAGTAAAAAGAAACAAGAAGGAACACAATTTAGTGAGTAAATTCATGCTGGGTGTGTGCTTGGTAGGCAAGTATTGCACCTATCCAGTTTTTACTACAGCCGAGGGCTGGCAATTTCTACCCAGCAGAAACTGCAATGGGGCAAAACGGGCTGATATGACTCATCTTCAGAGAGGCACAGATGTCAAGTCTAGAAGATACGATGATGTACTCTAACTCACTTCAGTCCACAGGTGGGGATTTTCAGTCTCCCACGTTTACTCAGATCTTAGGTTCTCCCACAGCAACTCACAGCGATATCCTCTTGTCCTGCTTAACGCCATGTCCGGGGCTCCAGGAAAGCCCTGGCCGTGCAGACCCCGGGCGGAGGGGCTGGCGGGTGCGCCCTGCGGCTCAGGACAGCGCTAATCCTGCACGTCCTGCTGCTCATTTGGGTACCGTGCTCTGCACACCCCCAAATACAGACCCAGCGTGCTTGAAAGGGCACTGCCTGCATGACACAAAATCCCCGGCAGAAAGAAATTACAGGGAGGAAAGGAGCAGGAACAGTTAGAGATCTGCTAGAGAAAAAGCAATCACATCACACCAGGCATCCAGAGAGCAGCACCAGCTTGGAGCGTGTGGTGCACAGACGTGGGACCAGCCACCAGGACTCGGGTGCGGTGGCACGAGACCCGGCTCAAGGGACGCAGCTCTATACGTACCGTCCGTGCCCGGCTGATCAGAGACCGGAGCAAATCCTTAATGCTGTTCACTTTGTTTCTCTGGAAAATCACAGTGGCTTGAGTCTGGCCAGACACCGTGCGGAGCGGCACCACTGGCCACCCCAGCTCCAGCTCTGGAGGGTGCACATCCGACATGAGTGGAAAATAGGTGCCAGATGTTAGTTCAGAGTTGAGGGAAGACCTGTCTCCACTGTCTCCATTGCCAGGGTCAGCCTCTTGGTCTTTTGTCGCACTGGGATCTGGAAAGCTTTGGTTTCTCTGATGGCTTATATATTCCATATCCAGGCTGGAAAGAAGGGGCAGCTCCCGCTCCTCCGCAATGGCGCTCAGGTATCCCCGCTCCCCCTGCTCAAGGAAGGCGTCTATGGCAAGCCTGGCTGTCTCGCTGTGCTGGAGCACCAGCGGGGTGGGCTCCCACCAACACGGCTTCTTCAGCTGCTCCAGGCGGCTCTTCAGCGGCCCGGACAGCGCTTGCTGGCCCCCATAGCTGCGCTGGAACTGCGGCCTCGCCTCTCCTGACAGGTAGTTGAACATGACCGGAGCGGCTGGTGGTAAGAAGTGCCTGTCCAGCTGCATTAGTCCTCTGAGCGAGTCCAGGTCTCCTGGCCCTCTTGGACTCCTGAGCTCCTCCCAACAGGTTCCCTCAGGACTCAGCATGAGCTCCGCTCCTCATGGGGAGTTAATCACCAGGTGCGGCCTCCACGCTGGGGGAGGAGCTGGCTTTCCCCAGCTCCCGCCCTCGGCTTCCTCAGACACGCAACTGGTACCTGGCGCTTAGTGTCCCTTTTGCAAGGGGAGGACGAGCAGCTCTTCAGGCTGCTCTTCCCTTTCCCTGTAACTGATTCATCACTGCTGCCCTCCCCTTCCCTACCGAGCGGTCCCCACCCTCGGCCAAGCAGGCTCCAACCTGTTCTGTCCCTCATTGTGCTCTCAGTGGAAATGCAGATGCTGAAACTTGTTCCTGCTTGAAATTAGTTCCAAATCAAACATGCTTCTCCGTGTCAGTTATAATGACATACAAATATCACAAGTGGCTAATCAGATCCAGCCAAGAAACTTATTCATCCCTGAACCATAGTTAACGCTCCTCTTGGCATTTCTTGGGAGCCCGGGATCTGCAAAGACTGGCACTCAGCAGAGAAGCCCAAACATCACGGTTTTTGGTATCACGGGGTCTCAGTAGTTGTTCGAAGCACAGCAGGAATCTTAGCACAGCTCATGTCGCTAGATACCACAGGTGACAGGAGCAATAGCTTGTGTGGTCTCTTAGCCTCTCCCTGGAAGTCCTTCATGGAAAGGACATGCAGTCTCAGGAGACTGGTGCTAGGTGAACGACCAAACTGTCGACATGCTGTATATTTTGGGATTAGTTAACTCCAGCTTCCCGAGAGCAGCACGGAGCTATTGTTGGAAAAACAATACAGGCAGGCATTAATATGTGATTCAAGACGCTGCGTTAGGAACGCACCACCTAGAACACAAGGCAGTACACGAGAAACTGTGCACAGGATGCACACAGGAGTCCCCAGACTGCGGATGGAGCTCCCCACCACCTACCCTGGAGCTACTGAACTCCAGAGAGGCTAACCAGAGAACCACTGGATTATTGGGCTAATCAGCTGCCCTTTTATCTACAAGTTACAAACCCCCTGTAAGTTAAATTCATCCAGGCTAGATAAGTCATCTAAAAGCTAAACGTCTGCTCTCTAATGATCGCTGCGCTATAGTCAACGGGAGAGAGACAGCCATGCCTAAGTGTGAACCAGCACATTCAGACAGCAGGTTCTAAGTCAGCTGGGATGAGTCATGTCCCCAAGGGACTATCACTCTCCATGGACGGAGTGGGATGATTAGTTTAAATTAGCTGTCTCGTCTTTAGATCACTCAAGTCAGAATGAACTCTTACCAGGACTGTGCGAACTGCAAGAACAGGTACATTTATTAAAATAATGTAAGTTGCCTGCCAGAGCTGTGCTGCAGCGCAGCAAGCAGGCGTGGAGTTTGCAGCTGTGGATAATAGATACAGGACAAAATCATTATAAAGCTGTCGGCATACAAGTGTTAAAGATGTAAATAAGTGTTAGAGCAGCTTAAACATTAACAGAAAACATAAGGTGAACAGCTGAACACAATGTCAGGAAGTCTGGGGAAAAACAAAGGCTATAACGTGACGGGCCTTTTTCTAGAGCTGCCTTGCCAGGGTGACAGCATCACCTTGGTGATAACATCAAAGGGTAGCATCAACCTACTTTTGGCTTCCTGAAGAGCTGAAAAGAGTGTGATCTTTTTAAAACTCATCAAATGTGTGTCTTCTGCCAGAAAAACAACTGCTGCTGATTCTGTAAAGGGATTTCTGCTGTCTCCACGACCTGCACCCCCTCCAGGGATTTCTCCTGGACCTTAGCACATGAAAGCACAGTCGATGTAAAGGTCCCCAGCTGAGCTGGTCTGGTTGGGCTCTTCAGTGTTGGTGGGAGAGGCAGAGATTTCTAGGGAGTCAGTTCCCTCCCCCTGCAGCCAACATCTGAGACAGGGCAGCTGGAACGTGCCATGAAACTGCTTCTCTCTATTCACGGAGCAAGAGAGCTCAGGCTGCCGAAGGCCCTGACAGAGCTTTACCATGCGGACATCTCAAATGATGAGAGGTGTCCTGTCCCTGCTGGGTGGCAAAGAGATAAATGTCCATAACTGGGACTCTACAGACTGATTGGCCAACACAGGATGCGGGAATTTCATCAGCCAGTTTTTGCCAGCTGAAAGCAAGGAAATTATTTGGAAGTGTTGTCTACACACCTTCTGCCATCAACAGCAAAAGACAAGGGGAAAATTCCTTCTGGCTGAACACACACACCAAGTCCCAGTTCCAAGTCCATGTCTCTGGGTGATACTTGAGCTCAGGCAGGATCCAGGCCTCAGGCAATGCTTCGTTCTCGTGTCCCACTACAGATGCTCTTGGAGCTCACCGAACACAAACACCTTGCCTGGGCTTGCCACAGGATACCTGCTGCTTCCTCTTCAAGCACAAATGGAAGAGAGCCCGCCTGCTTGTTCCTGATAGCACAGCTCCTGCAGAGCAGCTGCCCAGAGCCAGATTGCATTTTATCCCTCCTCTTCATTTCAGACTGAAATCCGCATCTTCCACCACAAAGCATCATGGTGTTCAAACACATCCATCTATCTATAGGCATTTCTGGCAGCCATCTGCATAGCGAAGTTCCATGGTGCAGAATTCACTGGCCAGACGTAATCAGCAAGCACAACTAGATGAGAAAAGTCCAAATTTGAGCTACTGTGCTGAGATCTGTGTGGACTCACAGAGAGAACAGTGCAGAGTCAAGTCTCCGCGTTTTTTGTCCCAGGTTCCTGACCACGGCATTACAGAATCATTCTTCTAAGCACAGCAGCAGTACATAAATTCCTCATTTCATTTATTTCGTTCTCATGTCAAGCCTCTTTCAAGTCAGAGCACAGACAGCTTTGCACCCACTCAGCTGAAGGAGGGTGCTGGGCACCAGTTGCCAGCTCCAGGCCAAACGATCCAGCTGGTGGTGGTGGCAGGGAAGGCAGAGAACCCAACCTCCAATGGGTCCCCGCACAGGGGGAGCCCAGCGCACAGGTGCTTTCTAGCTGCTGCTCTGAGGTCCCCACCACCCACGTGCCACAAAGAGAAGCCAACGTGTGGCCACGGAGTCACTCCGGTGGCCCTTCAAGGTCCAGCCCTGAGCTGCTCAGGGTGCCGATTCACAGCCGTCCTGAGAAGGACCACAGGGTTCCTCTTCCCCAGGCTGCTGCCCTGGGCTGTGCACGTGAAAACATACTTTCAGACACCTCTTCCCCCTCTCCTTCCAAAGGAAATGCACAGCAAGAGAACTGGGCATTGTAATGTCAACAGGACCAGCGAGCAGCAGGAAGAGGGTACGAAGGGAAGGATGTGGGACAATGAGCAAATCCTCACGAGATGCCTGGCTGGGACAGGATGTGGAGCAGCCCGGGAGGCGCAGGGGAGATGAGGAATGAACGAGCCCAGCTCACTCCTTTAGTCAGTGACGTAACCGGTAATGAAGGCTTTCATGTGCAAGGCTCCTTGTTTCCTAAACAAGCACGAAGGAGCTCTCACCTCCTGGGAGAGCTGCAGCAGCACACCAACAGGATCCAACCTCAGCCATACGTTGCAGGGTCCTCCTACATGAACATACCTGCACAAGACAGTAAGAACAGGACAGCGGATATTTCTGGTTCCTGCACTTGCACGCAGGAAATTGTTTACACAACTCTGCCCCAGGTCCCTGCAGCAGATCTATCGTCACTTGCCCTAAACTCCCTGGCTGCTCCCAGCACATCACATCTGGAGCAGCCACTGAAACCCAACAGCTGCAGGTGGAATTGTGCTCGGGTGAGCTCTGTGCAAGGACGAGGCCCAAACATCTCTTCTGTCCTACAAACGAGCAGGGCAAGCTGCTAAGCAGGTTGAATGACTGCAAGCAAAACAAGTACTCCCAAACATGTTCAGCAGCTTCAGGAAGAGCACATGTAGAATCACAGAATCACAGAATGTCCTGAGTTGGAAGGACCCCCAAGGATCATGGGGTCCAGCTCCTGTCCCTGCGCAGGACACCCCACAGGTCACCCCGTGTGTCTGAGGACGTTGTCCAGTCTTTTGAACACTGTCAGGTTGGGCCGTGACACCTCCCTGGGGAGCCTGTTCAGTGTCCAGCACCTCTGGGTGAAAAACCTTTTCCTCATGGCCAACTGACCCTCCCTGGCACATCTTCTGCCGTTCCCTGGGCTCTGTCACTGTCACAGAGCAGAGCTCACCCTGCCCCTCCTGCTCCTGCTGAGGAACCTGCAGCCCATGAGCTCTGCCCTCAGTCTGCTCTGCTCCAGCTGAACAGACCCAGGGGCTTCAGCCGCTTCTCACACGGCTTCACTCCAAATCCTTCACCAACTTCATAGCCCTAAATAAAAAAAAGAAGCTTCAAAAAATTCATTGACACTCATGCCTGTTCCTCTTCACAGAAATTTTAGTAAGAGGTGAAAGATTTATACCATCCGAAGAGAAACCAGAGTATGCAGGATGCATAGGACAGGCCTAAACACCTGACAAAGGAGCAGTGGTAAAATAAGCTCACCAGAGGAGTCTGGGAAGGATCCTGCGACTACTAATATGCAACTGCCCCCTCACAGCACAGGGGTCAGCAGCGCACAGCACGGTGGCGATACCCCCTTGCAGGCAGAGGTGGGTTCTTCACAAGCACAGCACAGCTGCCCAGGCAGCAGCACCTGCCGCTCACTCATGCTGGGCCTCAGGGCTGTCCCTCTGTCCTTGCCAACCAACTTCCCCAGGCTCCTGTGTAAGCTTCTGCTCCCTCCTTGACCTCCAGGATAAGACAAACAGCGCTGGGGACCCAGCTGTGCAGACGCAATATGCCCAAAAGATGGAGATATTGCTCCCTAAGGCCACACAGCAGTACAAGTTCCAGCACCCAGGCTGCCCGAAGAGATGCTAATCCAGCCTTTAGGACACCAAAGGCGCAGTCAAGCCCGATGCAGCACTGTTCAGCAGAAAGAACGGGGCACAGCTTTAGCACAAAAAAAGAGCAAAAAAGTCTTGATTGATTACACAAGACAGATGCCCCCAGCCTCCCCCAGCCAAACCAGCCCCAGTGTGGTCCAGGATCCAAAGGAGGGAAAGGCCTGAGCTGCAGTTGGGCCAAGGACGTTCCTTTAGGAAACCCCCACGGAAGCAGAACAACTGAACCCCCGCAAGGTGTGGGTGCAGGAGCCTCGTGCAGACCTTTCCCACTGTGGGCAATCTGACTACGAGCCAGCCACACTATTCCATCAATATGACAGGCTGGGAGAGCTACAGCGAGCACGCTCTGCTAGACAAGCTGGCTATATGGTCATGATCGCTTACTACCCACAGATCACTGGATGAGCCCAATTTACGTTTTATATTGATCATTAAGTGTGTTTCAAATAGAATGAATCACTTAGAATTATAAGGTGTGTGCTTTTTAATATACTATCTGCTTCACGTTACTTACTAAGCTAAATTTGCTGACATCTTA
Source organism: Columba livia (assembly GCF_036013475.1). Classification (NCBI taxonomy): domain Eukaryota; kingdom Metazoa; phylum Chordata; class Aves; order Columbiformes; family Columbidae; genus Columba; species Columba livia. Next base: position 13,787,447 of record NC_088617.1, read on the forward strand.
GACTGTGTGTTGTAAAGTTCTGCTCGTATTCACCAAACTTGTATCTACTCAATGAGAAAAAGAAGCAGGTACAAACCATCAACAGCACCTGCAAGATAAGGCCTCTTTTGCACTCTGTTGAGCAAACAGGATCCATTTGGACAGGATATCACTTTCAAGGCTGGCACCAAGCGGCTGGGAACTATCAGCCATGTCTGCAGCTGAACAAAACAAAGGCCCGAGGTCACGGAGAGGAAACAAAAAGAAGCAAGAAGACCCCAGAGTCAAATATTGCTGTCGGACTGAACCATGGTGTGAGGGGCAGGGAAATGACCTGTAAGGGTATAAAATCCAGGGATTTCTATTCTGGGCTGGACTTCTGCAAAAGCACCAGCTCGAGCCAACCCTGCTGGTGTACTACTCTGTTAAATTATTTATTCCTATGAACTTCAATGCCCCAGAATTTGCTTCGAGAGACCTGGGATCCAGACTTTGAAGCAAGCTGGCACCATCCCCTGGAGGGGAGGTGAGCAGGTTGAGATGCAGAATGACGAAACTTTGAAATCCCAGCCAAGCAATATAAAGAATCGGGTGTCTACATATAGTCCTTGGGCCATGAATACATACAGTCCCCTTACCTGTTTTCCCTTACCCTCTGTGTCTCTTAGACACAACCCATTGACCAAGGCTGGGGTAAGTTTGGACCCAGCCACACCCAGACTCCTCTCTGAAAAGGAGCTTAGAGAGCAAGAGGTCGCTTCCGAACCTCCAGACTCAACAGGAGAGCCTCGCTCTGCCCTTTCGCATCTCTTGTCCCCACAGAAATCGCTCTGAAACAACTCTCACCCCATTCTGCTTGACGTCTTTCCTCCATGCAAGTAACAGAGTGACCCTCGCCATCGAACTCTGTTAAGTTGCACTTGAAGTGATCTAAACGCTGCTCTGGGGCAAGCAGGACCCTAAAGCACTGACCTGACAGCAGACCCCACAGCGACCACGCCGGCAGAACCAGCTGCCGTCCCCTCCAGCTGACGATGACTCTCCCACGGCTTCGCTGTTCTTCATCTGCTCTACATTCATCTAATTTAAAGCTCTGCTGGAAAAATTTACTCTTACTCAGCCTCCAGTTTCTGCTCACCTCGTTTGCCAAGCCAAAGGCAGGACAGGCGAGACCGGTCAGTGCGCAGTGCAACGGCCGTGTCCGGAGCAGCGGTTCTCACCGGAGGGTTTGCTGTGGCAGAAGCACAACTGAAAACGTCACTTTGTGGAAGTCAGAGATCTGGGAAGCGGTAACTGCATTTTAACAGGGCTCGGGACACTACAGGCAATGTGGAGATCACCAAGGATGCTGATGCTCTCAGCACTTCAGCTGTTTGAAGAAGCAGGAGAAACCCGTTAGGTATAAAAACCAAAAGGCGGTGTGAACACAGCGGTCAAGATGACAGAGAAAAACACTTCACCTAAAATACAGAGTAGGCATCAAATGGCATCAGATGACTCCCCCGGGCTCCAAAATGTCTCAGAATATTGGTTTGAAGCAAGAGGCTTCCCAAGCTGGACCCTGTGGGCAAAACACGCACCTACCCTGGCACTGGTGCAGAACGGGCCAGAGGGAGGGACGACACCGAGCACGGGGCCCTTCTCTGCTCCCAGAAACAAGACAAGACCCGGCTGGACTGGTGAGCACTTCCTAGGGGCTCAGCTCCCCTGGCAAAGGTGGGGAAATAAGTCCTTTGGAAAAATATCCAAGTTCTGTACAGGAGATAGGAGATCAGGCTGGATGATAAAGTGCTCAACTCGGCTCCTTCCAGACAACACACGTTTGCATATATTCACTTAAAATACAGTAAGCGTCCCCAAGCCAATGCTCTGAAACCACCTTAAAAACACCCAGCAGCATAAAAAACTGTCCTTATGCAAAATACCTTAATCATTCCCTCTGCAAAACCTCAAAAAAGGGAAAATATGAGCTTACAATGTTTGGTTAAAACCCCCCTGCGATGTGCTGCACCGGAATCACCTTGTCCAATCATTGCTGTGGTAACGCCTGCAAGGTGCACATTGTGCTGCTTGGAAATGTATTCTCTCTCAAGGCCTCTAAACTCTGGTTGGAAAGATGTCTTTTATATAAGACACCGGCAATGGCACATTTCTAGCCTGTTGGCATACGCCTCTCGAGTTAAGAGGGGTCATATTCTAAATCCAGATCCCGTCTCCAGGTAACTAACAGCTGGGATGCAAAGTCTTCTCTTGTCCTCTGTAGCCTCCAGTGTATTTTCACCCTCTAACAGATTAGCCTGTTAATTCTCAGCTTCTGCCTTACTCTCCCAACCCACCAAAACACAGGCTGCCTGTTGGGACAGCGGCACGGCTCAAGGGGCTTTATGGAACATACAAAGAGCTGCGATTATAGGTCTTTATTTTCACATGAATCAAAGGTGCAAAGGCAGATGCCAATGACCACAGTCCGGCACCGTGACTTCTGGAACCTGCTGCCCATAAACACAGGAAAGGCTTCGGTTCTGACCCCCGGCTGCCCCATGCTCGGAGAACAAAAGGCACCGTCACCTCCAGAGCAGCTCCCACCAGCTGGGGCGGCTCAGGGGCTGCGGGGCATCGGCCCCACAGACACCGCGCGATCTCCGACCCGTGCTCCCGCCGCATGGCTAACGCGAGCCCAGGCTTAAATTACATAGCAGGAAAGGGGTTAAAGTTTAAATGACTGTTTTGTATATGAATTAATGTATGTAGCTTTGAGCCAAAATATCTACCATTAATTTTTCCACCTATTTCAGGAGCAGTAAGATACACAAAGTAAAGTTTATTTTGGTACTTGGTATACTTCACTCTCATTAAAAATAAATTAATCAGCAAATTCCTACACAGCTCAGCCTTCTTTTATGTAAATACAACCCAGCTGTAATGAATTACAAGGTGTTATTATCTCACACACACTGTATAATACTTCACACATAAGAGGTTTCTCTGCTTAGCTCAGCTTTCAACAAAAGCATCTTAAATAAACTGCAAGCAAGTTGTTTGGTCTGTAATGTTTTCACAGAGAAGGGATACACCTCACACATAGAGGGTTTCTTTACATGACTCATTTTATAACAAGTTAAACTGAGGAAGTTCGCCTTGGAAAAAAAAGAACAAAATGCCTTTTTTATACACAGAAGGCTCCCTAAGAGAAGAAGTGTTTGGGAGCCTACATTCTGCATCCCACTGCTCTTTACACAGAGGAGGGATCGCAAACATCCCCCAAAACACACCACATGAAGAAAGCAACTTCAGAAAGAACAGTCACAGCCAGGTACAGTCACACTTGCACCAGATTAAGGATTCACGAATTAAGGATTAATTTCGCAAATTAAGTGTTATCACCTTCGACTTTTTAAAAATACTTTTATTAGGAACAAGTCCTGATATTACAGGGCTTATTCTTATCAAAAGTACACACAGCACAGAAAACACATACACATCGATTTTATCCAGACACACTTTTATTATTGAGTAGGATTTCAGACAGGAGAGAAGTTAAACCGTTCTTGCCACTGACCTGGAAACAGCCCGGTGAACCATCCCGGCCTCTGCTCGTCGCACCAACGGAGCTCTTGCTCCCGTAATTACTACGTTGGCATAATTTGCCTGCACAGCCATATGAAGTTTTCCCTGGGCTGGATGGGTCGTGTTGAGAAGCCCTGGAGCACAGTTTGGGGATGGAGCCAGCACAGCGCTGTGAGCCCCGCACAGCTAAAGGGACGTTCTGTTCACAAAGACATTCTTAGACCACAACTCTAAAAAGAATACGGAAATATCACCAAGGCAGACTGAAATATCAAGTACTCTGAGGCAGCTTTTAGTGACGGCCCCGTCATGTTTCGGACTTCATGCTCATTAAGATGGCCAGAGTCGCTGTTGGAGCAGCTCAGCTCCCTGACAGTCACACAGGATTACTGGGACTGTGCTTTATTCTTTGCATCCTCCTATCCCTGTGCAACAGAGCAGAGAGTTCCTAAAGAGGATTTTCACAGAAAACCCTTCAGAGTCTGTTAAAGCAATTCTTAACTCCACTAAAGCAAAAAATGGGCCATTCCATTTTGATATCAGGCTTTTAAAATATATTAACATCTAATACGCAAAGCTCGGATTTGCATTCACAACCATTCAGCGAGCAGAGGAACACCGCTGGGTCTATGTAGCAGTTCTAAACAAGGCAAAGGACAGAAATGTCTTCATGAGACAACTCTAAGTCATGGTAAAAGATCTGGTTTCCTAAAGACAGAAGGCAGGTCTCTCCCTTTGTCAGCAAGGGCCACTCAGCGTCGTGACAAGGACAGAGGTTCTCAGACCAACTAGCATTCATTTGCAGGTGCGTATTCGGAAGAGTCTGCCTGTCCCATGTGCTACTGAGTCACCACGGGCAGGACAACTAATTAAATCTTTTCTCTCCAACAGCAGATTTTCCTTCCTGAGCCCACAGCCTCAGCCCAGCTCCACGTCAGGCCCGCTGCCCCGGCTGATCTGACGCGCTGATAGAAACGTCAGGCACCGGCGTCTCAGAGTCCTTCGTCATTGTAAACGGGGCCAAGGGGCTTGAGGATGCTGCGGGCGTTGCTCTCCACGAGCGGGCGCCAGCTCACCTCGCCCGTCAGCAGCAGGTCGTCCCCGCTCAGCGCGTCCAGGTGCTGCACCTGCAAGGACAGCACGTTAGTGCACCACAACCCACCTCCACCGCCGCTTCGGGCTCCTCCAGGGCCACGCAAACACGGGGCTTTCCCGACAGAGAGCAGAACAGGGAGGTTTTAGCACCCTCTGCCATTTGCAAAATGAGGTAGGAGCTAAAAAGATAATTTATGACTGCTGAAGCAGTCAAGGAACGACCAGGAGATAAGTATCTGCAGACCCACTGGACTTAACTGCGTAAGGTCTTCTACCGACACCTGAGCTAATGCTTCTTCGGAGAGTCTGGCAGCAGGACAAAGAAGAGCCACGCAAAGCTAACATGAGTCACTTCATCTTCCCGGCAGTTAATTCAGGTGACACACACTGTGGTGCCATCATCTAAGTGGAGCCGTCTCATAAAAGTGGTTTCACACAGAACAAGGTTTATCACTATAGAAAAAAAGCCTGACCAGCACAGAACACCTGAGATTTACAATATGAGTTGGAGGAGATGAACATGGAATGAACACTCATTCTTGCAATACAAGAAATGCCTGGGATCAAATCAAATTTTAAGGTGCAATGCAAGCAAAATAAAAACCAACCGTTTTGTGACACAACATAGGGTTAACTTGCTGCCATGGGACTCTGTAAACATGGGGGAGGGGAAGGGGACAAGGAAAACCAGCCCTGGCTCAGGAAGCCTGTGAGGCAGGTTGCTGGGAGAGAGGAGCAGGGAAATAGCACACATGCCTGCCCGGTTACTGTGCTCTTCTCTGGAATCCACTAATAGCCACTGTTAGAGACAGGATCAGCAAGAAATGGTGGGAAAGACCTCATAGCAGTGCATACTGGAACCAAAAGATAACTTGACAAGAAGTTTCTCAACGGAGGAAAAAATACAGCAGTGGCCATAGAGGGTCAGACCCACAAGCCAGCCAAGCACCACCTCCTGTTTCTGACAGTCACCAACGGCCGATTCCCCAGGAGGAGTTCAGGACAACACATACATACAATGTTATTTTCCTTGTTTATTTTCCCTCCCTCTCAAAAAGTGTTAGTTTGGGTATTTTGAGCATGAAGTGGATGTTGTGGATTTAATAGCCCTGGACAGACTTCTCTTCCATAAACCTTGCCAGCAGCTTTGCGATTGTCACATCCCACACAACCCGTGGCAACGTTATGTCCCATGTTCTTGTGAACAGCCTTTCCTTGCCCACCTTTATACACCTTCCAGATTTCACAGAGCTGTCTCATTTCCCTCTCAGCTGTTTTTCAGGCAGGGGATCCTACTCGTTGCTAATAAAGGAGCTGTTCCATGCCATCTTTACCCTCTTCTCTGAGCCTTTTTCAAGTTGGGCTTTAATCTTTCTCAATGGTCAGAACCCAAACCATACACATTATTCACAATCACAAGGGTACCATAGATTTTCAAAGTGGCATGATAACACTATTTTATTCTCTATTCCTTAGTAATCGTGAGCATTTGTTTTGCCTTTTTAAACCCTACTGAGTGCTGAGCTGAGATTTTGATAACCCAATTGCAGTGTCAAGGAGTCATTCCTGTGCGGCACAGGCAGTTTAGGGCTCATCCAGACGTATGTAAAGCTGGGACGCTTGAGAGGTGTCTGCAGGGATGACATGTCTCCACATGAGCTGCTGATTCTTCCTCGTGCCACGTGGATCTGTGTGATCACTATTTCCTATTCAACTGCTGATGGCTCCTGTCCCGTCCTTCACTTGGATATACAGATGTACAACAAATTCCCCACTTGGCAGCAAATTGTCCCGAATTCCATACTTTTTATATGTGTTCGCTCCCTGCCAGTCTTCAGTTTTAAACTTTCCTACAGCCTCCCTGATGTTAAGCATCAGCAAGCTGAAGCACTAAATCAAGCCTGTCCCTCCTGAGAAGCCCTCAAGCATTGCAGAAGTGTCCTCAGCCTCTTACAAAGTTCAGCCCTCTGCTTCCTGCACTGTTTTTCAGGCACATGCTGAAATTCTGTCTCTCCAAAGCTCTATCTGCTCCTGAATATAGTATTGGAAACATTCTAGAGAATGATTTTGTGGAGGTTCTGGTCTTCAGTTCCCCATCCAACTTCAGAACCTCTCTCACCCCTTTTCTGTTTTCAGTGCCCACCTGGACTATATTCTACCAACATTTCCCAGAAACGTGGTTCACAAACCTCCCCAGGGTTGAGAGGAAAAACACTACATAACATTGTTTCTTCCAGGTAATAACTGAAAGAAACGAGTAATTCTGGAAAACAAATCCTTTTACTTCTTTTCCACAAAGATCGTCAGGAGACTTGCAAGCTCTGTGCGCTATTTCATTATGAAGGGAATCTCAAATCCGCAACATCAATTGTAATTCTACAATTGCAGCCCATTCGTGACACATTTTGACAAGCCCCTCCACAGCACAGGTGCAGAACAAGAGGAGCAGGATTGCTTTCACAGAATCACAGAATCGACTGGGTTGGAAAAGACCTCAGAGATCATCCAGTCCAACCCTTGGTCCAACTCCAGTCCATTGACTAGATCATGGCACTAAGTGCCATGTCCAATCTCAGTTTAAAAACCTCCAGGGCCGGCGAGTCCAGCACCTCCCTGGGCAGCCATTCCAATGCCTGACCACTCTCTCTGTAAAGAATTGCTTTCTAATCTCCAGCCTCAATTTCCCCTGGTAGAGTTTAAGCCCATGCCCCCTTGTCCTATTGCTGACTGCCTGGGAGAAGAGACCAATCCCCACCTGGCTAGAACTGCCCTTCAGGTAGTTCTAGAGAGTGCTGAGCTCAGCTCTAAGCCTCCTCTTCTCCAGACTAAACAAGCCCAGCTCCCTCAGCCTCTCCCCATGGGTCTTATGTTCAATATTCTGTGAATTTCTCTGCAGTCATTCTTCATCAAACTGCAATAAATATCAGCCGGTTTTTATATTTTTTTACATTTTTCTCCTTAAAAATAATCACTGAATATAAGTATCAGTTCTATTTATGAGGGGAACTGAGCTACATAGTATGCACACAATAAAAACACATATTGAATATTCTAAAGAAGAGAAGGCAGCTGCGCTATGAGCTGTAGGGTACCTGCTTGCGCACGTATTCTACGAGTAACTCCAGATGGCGAGGGTCCTCACAGTTCCTGTTGAAAAGGTTTCTCCAAAGAGCTGCTGCCAGAACATGATCATCAGACAGGATTCCCTACAGGAAATACAGAGGGGAATTAAACAGTGCAGGTGAAAAGGGCCTGAACACAATTCTCCACTTGGCGGCTGCCAGTACTGGCTGTCTCAAAGCCCACGGCCATGATGGACTGTACGTATGGAAAGGCATCAACGTCTCTTCCCCAGAGTACAAATGGCCTTAAATCAATTTACAGAGCAGCTTGTAACAAATATTCTGGCAAGTTAATTTGGCAAAAAAAAAAGGCATCAGTGTATTCCTAATGCAGGAGCAAATAACTGCATTTCTATGCTATGAAATCTTTACCATAAAAATTCTGGCCTTACAGAGAAGACAGCACCACCCCACAGAATGGGGTGAAGCCCATGACACTTGGAAAAGAAAAATCAAAGGATATTACATACAACGTTGCAGAAATGCTGTTAGGACTTTGCTATTTTGCTTTGCTTCTCTATTTTTCATTCCAAATGAGAGCGAGCTCAGAATCGTCAAGAACTATCTAGATCTTTCCAGTTAAATCTAATATTAAATTTGGCTTATGCAAGAATCACAACAATGAGCACTTCTTGTCGAAATTCTCTCCCACTTTTATTGTCTTTTTAGAATATGTGCTGTTACCACCACGGTCTCATAACTCCTGTCTTCTGCCGACACATTCGCCAAAGGCAAGAGAGGATTTTAAAACCTTCAGTTAAAAATAATAAAAGGTCAACATTTGTTTTTAATTTAAATAGACATTTTGTTTCCAAAAAGAGTGTCAACAAAAAGAGAAAAGAAAAAAAGACAGACAGACACAGGCAGACATGTCCTGGCTATACTTAAAACTAGATTAAAAACCTGCATGCCTGACACTGTCCACAACTCTAACATGTTCGCATTTGCAAGATATTAATAAAGCAAATCACCATGCAAAAAATAGCATCACTGTGTCAATAGGAGCACCTGAAAAGCAACACCCACTGGAGCAAAAAAATAACTACTGAAAGAGATGATGTAACCGTGTTTTCTTCTTGAAAGGCCTGCAGACACTTGTACCTCTTATAAATACCCTCCCTCACACACTCCATATAAATAGTCTCTTCGGTTTCAAAGCATAGTTGAGTACTATGGGATTCAGAGGGAGGAAATGATTTATTGGTGGTCAAGCAGTGACAAAGAACATCCCTCCTTCCACATCCCTGGTTTTTAATCAATATGCTGTGTGCTTGCTTTTTTCTTAAAAGCACTTTAATTCAATGCATGACATGACCCAAAAAGCTAAATAGTCTGCTTCCATAACATAACATTTCTCCAAAGATATGCAGGGCAAATGTTTTACCCATGTGGAGTACCCTCTGTTCATTAATTCGAAGGTCTACTTGTTCTTGCACGTCCTCTGAAAACATCGTTCTTACCTCATCATATCCAAATAGAGCCGCGTAGAAATTTTCCACCATACTTCTCAAATCTTCCTTTAGAACAACAGAGTTAATCTGAAAAATAAACCAGAAAGAGGAGGTGATGAGAAAACATTATCAGGTTCACTCTGACCAGGCAAAGGAGAAACGGCGCCTGGGCCCGCAGGCCGGGATCTGCCACCGGCGGCGATGGTGGTGCCGGCAAACCCTTGAGAACAGCACACAACACAGCTCCTGTAATTCTGTACACAAATGAAGGGCAGTGTCACTCAGAATACATGAATGGCAGAGAGCTCCCCGGCCAACAGCGCTGACACGCGTGACACGAGCGGAGCGCAGCGCAGCGCGGAAGGAGCGCAGGCCAGGCTGTCCTTTCGGGGCAGCCCACACCCGGATCATGAAGGCTGCTCTGTGTTTCAACTATTAAGCAGGTTTTCTTGTTTCAATCACACAGGTCTTTTAGAAACTTGGAGGATTTTCAGCTTTTTTTCTTTAGAGCTGGACATGTCATTACAGTAAAAGTTCTGTAACACTGAAGAGGCACCATCCCCACCACAGCTCCGTACTTGTCAATACCAACCTTCTCATTCAGGAATCACGAATTCTGTTTCTCCGGCATCTCACTAGAAGCACAGACTTACTAGTTTTTCATAGAATCACAGAACAGTTTGAGTTGAAGGGACTGTTAAAGCTCCCCAGTTCCCCCTGCCATGAGCAGGGACATCTTCACCAGCTCAGGTTGCTCAGAGCCCCGTCCAGCCTGGCCTGGGACGTCTCCAGGGATGGTTCATCCACCACCTCTCTGGCCAACCTGGGCCAGGCTCTCACCACCCTCAGGGCCAACAATTCCTTCCTCATGTCCAGCCTGAATCTCCCTCCTTTAGTTTAAACCATCACCCCTTGTCCTGTCACAACAGGCCCTGCTCAAAACTCTGTCCCCATCTTTCTTATAAGCCGCCTTTAAGCACCGAAAGGCTGCAATAAGGTCTCCCCGGAGCTTCTCTTCTCCAGGTTGAACAACCCCTCTTTTGACACAACGTTTTTTTGACTATGACTAAATTTCTTTCAGAGTTTGTGATTATCCAGCTACTTGCCCCTATACTGCAAGTGTGACTCAGGCCAAGTCCCACACTGACTTTTAACTAAAGTTAGCAGTTGCTTAAATATTTGCTGGTTTGGCCTAAGCCATCCACTGACCCCATGTGAGCTCAAGATGGAACCAACAGAGAAGAGCTGCTGAAACACCTCACGGCACATCCCTCACACACCCCGGCCGTTCCTCCTGCCTGTACTTATGGCATCCGTCAACTAAGTTATTTACCCAACAGTTCCTCTCCTGAGGGCGAAGCTGCACGTCCACTGGAAAAGCTGCTGCTTTGTATTGACTCTCAGGAGAGATCTAACTTTTCTACAGATCTCGCGTGCAGCGTGAGTGTAAATCCCCAGGGTCGTTACCTTCGCACAGCAGAACACGTGGTGTGAGGCTGCGTGTGGGGACAGGTGTGACAAGCGAACTGCACAGGGGGCGCAGGGCAGGACAGCAGATGTGCCGTGGGACAGGCAGAGCTGGCTGTGACGTGCAGAACACCTGGGACAACTCACAGATCTGGAATCTTCACACTTAGGACACTGTGAACCACACGTCCCAAATACCTTCTTAGTATCCCGACCTTGGTAATTACGCAATAGCTTTTCTATCAAAATATGAATTAGTTTTTGCCACGCTAGCAAACCTCCAAATATTCTTCCATTAAACTACTATCTTTTTCATCTGTTGATTTTTATAGAAATGCATATAGTGCAAACACAAGGAAAATGCCTTTTATGTCAGTTACTCATATTTTTCCATTAGTAGAAACTATTAAAATTCATGCAGATATTTTATAGGCTCTCAAGATTTGGAGACTGGTTATTACTGAATGTTTAAAAAAAGAACTAAACATAAGAAATCAGAGGGTTAAATGATGACTGCAACTTCTGTAATGACTTAATTAAATTTTTATTGAGTACATAAACTATGATGTCATTTCTACCCAACCATGCTCAAACTTTCTATGCATGTCAGAGACCGTGGTTTTTCTCAATAGAACGTACTTCTAAATAAGCTGCACTTCTACAGCTCTAATAAGGGGGAGCAGGTCTCATGTAACACACTCAATAAATTATCCTTCCATTTTAAACAAACAAATTCCGTGAGTTATTATATATTTGCCACGCACTTTTTATGACATAATAAAAATGTTACCTCAAGGATTACTTAACACATACTACAAATGTTACAGCAGGCAACTGCAAGGGGCAAAGAAAACAAATAGTCCCATTACAGAGACAAGTCCTGGACTATACATCCCCGGGGAAGCAGCTTTCAGTACGAAAACCAAAGAGCAGCAGCTTTAAGTTAGCAAGGAATAGATTGACAAAGGAGATAACCACATTAAACAAACATGGCAATAAATACATCTTAAAAGGCAAACAGTTTAAAATATAAAATATGACTTTGGGGATGGCACCGTATCTTGGGCAATAACATGACATTTAAAGGAATATTGCAGTTTCTGAAGAATCCAGCTGGCACTGGTTAAATAGTAACATGGTAAGAAAGAAATCCTGCTTCATAAAACAAGAAAGCTGAGTAAATCCAAATCAGCATCTGTTGGACACGCTTCCTCTTTTTCAGTTTGTACATGTTCTTCCCACTGGCAAGTTTCATGATCTGGTTGGTCATGATTCTGCTGACTCTTCCACAGTTTGTTATTGAGAAGAAAAGCTGCTGGACCCTTCCAAGTGAGTAATTGCTAATAACAAGAAAAAAATCAGGAACATCTGGAGCTCTTCTAGGGACTCAGCCCCTTTGCCTCCTTTGGAACAACCCACGGCAGGGCTGTCACCACAATAAATTCATCTACCATCGCCTCAACTGACACAAAGAACTATCTTAGTTCAAAACAGGGAATACATTTGTGGTACATCTCGCACATTTACAAGTCCTCTATGAAAAAAAGAGAAACGTGCGGCTAACGTATCAGGTCAGAACTTTTTACTGAAAGATGCCACGATCCCACATTCTGCCTGCAAGACAACTCCAGCGTAACGCTACTGCATTTTCTTTGTTATATTGCAATGAGAAACCTCATCTGCAGCCTCAATACGCGTCATTCGACAGCCAGCCGGTGAGGCTTACTGCTCTATCAGACAATTCACGTTATCAACACTCAGTTAAGGTTTTGTATTCTAACAAACTCTCTAGGACAGTAAGAGCACGCTGCTTTATTGTGTATGCTGGACATGAATGAAAATACCTCACTTATGGGCACAGTATTTAAAATGAAAGCTGCTATAGTATTAGTCCCTATTAGTGTTTTGGGTGGATGGAGAGTGTTCCTTTGTAATCACTCTCCTCCTCACCACCATTCCCACGCTGTGGTTTACACCGCGGAGCTCTGGGAACGTGACGTGCTCGACCGGCCCCAGGGCCCAGCCAGCACGGTGCCGGTCACCCCGCGTGCAGGGCCACGGGGCCACGGACGGCTCCGCTCCGCAACCTGCTCCCGTCAGACCACTGCAGACACAGCTGGCACGTCCACGGGCTCCGCTGTCCAAAAGCACAATAACAGGAGATTTTCTGTTACGGTTTCACCAGTGTGTGTTGCACCCTTAAGCTACTTTAACACATGAATCCATCTATAGACTATAAAGCCAGAAGGGACACTTCTACCTGCACCTTGTACAGGCACTAGTCATTGAATTTCATACAGCAATTCCTCTCTTTAAGCCGTAAGTTATGGTTGAACTAGATTTTTTTATGGAGAGATTTCAGCCAGAAGAAATGATTAGATCATAGAACCTGACCCTCTGCATATCACAGACCATTACATTTCACCGAGCTCCCTCTGTACTAAGCTCAGTAAGTTGTGTTTGGCTAAAGCATATCACCCTCACAGCTGAACATGTGTATCTCATTTCATATTTGAATTTTCTGGCTTCGGTTTCCACCCCCTCATTCTCATTATACCGTTCCTGCTCAAATAAAAAGCCTCTTCTGTACAATGTATTTGCTCCTGTACCTGTACACAGATGTGTCGGCACAGTCGTCCTTTCAAACAAAGATTAGGCCCTTTAAAGGTAACATTTAGGCTGATACACTCCATCATCAGTGTGCTCCCGGAGAGATTAAACCTGCAATAGCAAAGTAGTAGTTTATGCTGATACAATAAGAATTAATCCATCTCTTGTGCAAAACAAGTCAGGCAGGTACGAGCATGTGTTTGTCCTTAGGATTGAATCTACTTGGGGACTCTCGTGAGCCACAGCACAAACGTCCACCGAACGTCCATCAAACATCCAACGAACACCTCTTGAACGTCTGAACGTCCATCAAACGTCCATCGAATGTCCACCGAACGTCCACTGAATGTCCACCGAACACCTTCTGGACACCCACTGAACGTTCACCGACCATCTACTGAACACCCGTCGAATGTCCAAACGCCCATCAAACGTCCATCGAACACCCATTGAACGTCCACCGAACACCCACCAAATGTCCTTGGCTCCCGCTGCAGTTGGGACCAGCAGGGGAGACACAGGACAAACCCTATGTGATAAAAAATGTCACTCCTCAAACACTGAGGCTTTTTAATGGACTTTCTCTCAAGTTGCATTTGGAAAGAATGACTTATAATATATAGTTTACATCAGTTATAAATAATATATGACCACATATAGTTATATATGGGCTTTTTAAGTGTTTGCTGCCCTTTTAATAAAGGCACGTGACATTAAATGGGAAAAGTTGCATACGACCCTTTTATTTCCTCCAATAACATAACTATTACTTGTAGGACAGTAATTTTGAAAATGGCTGAGACTGTAGCTAGGATCAGAAAATTTAAATTAATAAAACCGATTAAAAATATCTCTGTAGCAAGGGGCCAAAAAGGCCAGTTCCTTCAGGCAATCTCACATAGTTGTGAAATGACAAAGATATTGCAGAAATTATTTTTCCAATCTTCATTTTTTGTGTCTTTTATGAACCACCCTGTTATTTCGTCTGCAAACAAGCTTGCCGCGCTGTAATTAGCTACAGCTGCGAGTCCCCACATACTTTTAAATATTAACTTTTCTGATAAATCCTCGGATTTTCTAAATAAAATTTTGCAATGCACCTCAGCAGGTAAGTAACTCCAGAGAATAGGCTTTAAAGCCTCCTTCAATGTTCAGTGACAACCTAGTCCTATATCCCAATATTAATGTAGACAAAAGCTAAAAGTCAGACTGCATCACAACCAGCTCCTGCCAAAATCTTCAATCCATAACAACAATATGTCAATGGGAAAAGGCATTTGCATGCTCTGCTCCCTTCGCAACAAGTGTATAATCATCAGGAATGCTTCTCAGAGCACGTTCCTTTCAAGCAGACAGAGAAAAATGGGTGAATACAACATCACCTCCAGGTTCCAGCAAAAGCAGGTGGTCACCCCAGTTGGCCGCCCTCAGGAAAATGAGGAATGTTTCTGTCTTCCAGTCTATTAATTTGGAAACTACCACGGTAATAGCGAAAGACGATCGCAGTACAATCCGAGCTGTTCTCAGTATACAGGGGGTTATTCCGAACTCCTTTTCTCTGTAGCACATGGCCAGCAGAGCTCACTGACAACCTCTCAAGGGACAGAGCAGGGACAAGAGGTGACATCGCTGCGCTCGGCTGTGTTCATCCTGTAAGGGTGAGCAGTTGTAGAGGGGTTTTCCTGTAATGCCTCTTTTAAAAAACTACTTGCTAAAAGCCTAAAACTGATCGTGAACACACCAGAATCAAGAATCCAGTCTGGTAAACTGAAAGGAATTTACATAGCCAAGTTTAAAAGAGGCAATTGGAGAAGACAGTAGCAAAGGTAAATAAATTATGAGGGAAGATATTCCCCACGAGCACTTACAGAGCTCCCGTAAAACTCGATCTCTTCATTGAGACAAACCGCAGTAACTGTTGGAGGGAGTCACACATAAAAACTGTCCCAAATCAGACCAAGTCTCCACCTAACATGGTATCTCGCCCTGCGCAGTGCCCAAATCCACTGAAACCAGCACCAAGACTACAGGCTGATATATCCTTTCCTCCGTGCATTCTCCCAACCAATTTCAGCTCGGGACAATGCTCAGCTCTTGATATTTGTCTATATAGTAGCCTTCAAAAGGTGTCTGCATGCAGTAAACCTTCTGCATCCACCGCATGCTTCAGCAAGAGGTGCCCTGCTCTGCTGCCCCTGAGAACCACCACATGAACCAGCTCCTGGTTCATCTGCTGCACCCCTTTTGGCACCAGGTGCCTAACATCGCTCCATCACCTTCTCATGGCACTCAGGATTCTGCAAGTCCATCCTATCCCATGCGATATGATCCGCCCACAGAAAAAGCCTTAAGATAACTTAATACACTCTCAAGGGTTAGGGTTAAGTAAGCCCTAACGCTCTGGAGGGCAGAGAGGCCCTGCAGAGGGATCTGCACAAACTGGAGAACTGGGCACTCACCAACCACATGAAGTTCAACAAAGGCAAGTGCCGGATTTTGCACCTGGGACACAGCAACCCTAGCTGTAAATACAGACTGGGGGACCAGATGCTGGGACCAGATGCTCCACAGAGAGGGATCTGGGGGTTCTGTTTGACAGAAAGTTGAACACGAGCCACCAGTGTCCCTGGAGCCAAGAGGGACCCGTGTCCTGGTGCACCCAGCACAGCACGGCCAGCCGGGCAGGAGGGGATTGTCCCGCTCTGCTCTGCGCTGGGGCGGCCTCACCTGCAGCATTCACTGTGTGCAGGGCTGGGGACACGGGAGAAAAGGAGATAAAGCTACTGGAGAGTGTCCACAAGAGGCCATGAAGTTGGTGAAGACTTTGGAGTGAAGCCGTGTGAGGATCGGCTGAAGCCCCTGGGTTTGTTCAGCTGGAGCAGAGCAGACTGAGGGCAGAGCTCATGGGCTGCAGGTTCCTCAGCAGGAGCAGGAGGGCAGGGTGAGCTCTGCTCTGTGACAGTGACAGAGCCCAGGGAACGGCAGAAGATGTGCCAGGGAGGGGCAGCTGGACATTAGGAAAAGGTTCTTCACCCAGAGGTGCTGGACACTGAACAGGCTCCCCAGGGAGGTGTCACGGCCCCAACCTGACAGTGTTCAAGAAGAGACTGGACAATGTCCTCAGACACACGGGGTGACCTGCGGGGTGTCCTGTGCAGGGACAGGAGCTGGACCCCATGATCCTTGGGGGTCCTTCCAACTCAGGACGTTCTATGATTCTGTGAATAAAAGTCAAGAGGAACACAGCCCCTGGGGTCATAAAGTACTCAACCAAATGAAACTTATTAGATAACGTTTAGCAGGGCTGCAGAGCCATGAAAGGTGGCATCTGTATTTGGTGAAGTATTTCAGCAGAAGCAGGTAAGTACAAATTAGTAGAAATGCAATAATTAATTAAAATAACAATCACAGGTAATTGTGACCAGTAATATTCAGTACTGATAAAGGTACTAGTAGTAGGTGTTAAAAAAATAATAAAATGTATCCAACAATGTGCACATATTTAGCACCTACAATTCTGGAAATGGATCGTGAAGGTATTTTGTGGAGAAATCAAAAAAAACTTCAGTTCAGTAATTCAATAGTGAAGAAAAAGATAAATTTTAGGAGTTATTATGAGGAACCCTATTCTGCCATAAATCCATAATGTGTCCACATATAAAATGCTGCATATATTTATTATCTTTTCGTCTCAGAACAGATCCAAAAGAAATAGAAAACACAGTGAAAAGACCAAGGTGATTAGACATATGAGAAAACAGCAGTTATGTTCAGGAAGAAACGAGGAAGATGATGATGGAGAGGTGAAATCACTGAGCAGGTAAACAAGGGATTACTGTCCACTGCTTCTCATTAAAAATATGTTAAAAAAGCTGACAAAATGACCAAATAACACTTTAAGAGAACATAAAAGTACTTCCTCACGCAACACAATTAAGTGGTAGCAGTCACTGCCACAGGACATTAATGAGTAACAAACACCAAAGAGATAAAAAAGGTGCTGAACATTCCTGGAGGATTTGTGTGAGTAGACACTCAATACGACGGTCCCCACGCAGCTCTCCTATTAGTGTTAGTGAACACCAAGCGCACACGCCAGAAGAGACCCTGGCACACAGCTCCACCTCTTATACCTTTCCCCAGGTATCTCTGGCGGTTGCCTCAGCGGCGTCTCCGCTGCGTGTGCCGTGACCCTGGACACCGGCCGCCGGCTCACCCTGCTGACCTGGACGGATTTCACCTGAAATATCCCAGGGCAATTAAAACACTTGTTACCTTCCCTATAGCTTTTAGTAACCTCGTGGGTAGAGGCTGCTTTTTATGTAGGGGTAAGAGCAAGAATGGTTCTACTCAGACCAAACGGATTATCCATCCCTAGGGGAAAAACTAATGAAAAAAACACATTCTCTCTCCAACAATTTGGGATCAGAACAAGATTCTATTGGGTAAGAACAGCAAGTCACCTGTCTCCTCTCCAAAAAAGCAAGTCACATCTCTCCTCAAAAACTCTCCATGAAAAAAAGTGGATTTCAAAATCACAGAATCCCAGAATGTCAGGGGTTGAAGGGCCCTGGAAAGCTCATCCAGTGCAATGCCCCCATGGAGCAGGAACACCCAGATGAGGTTACACAGGAAGGTGTCCAGGCGGGTTGGAATGTCTGCACAGAAGGAGACTCCACAACCCCCTGGGCAGCCTGGGCCAGGCTCTGCCACCCTCACCGGGAACAAGTTTCTTCACACATTTAAGTGGAACCTCCTGTGTTCCAGTTTGAACCCACTGCCCCTTGTCCTATCACTGGTTGTCACCAGAAGAGCCTGGCTCCATCCTCCTGACAACCACCCTTTATATATCTGTAAACATCAATGAGGTCACCCCTCAGTCCGGAGTGGTGATTGCTACAGTCCGCACAACTAGCGCAATTAACAGATCTAATCCTTGATGCTAACACCCGGTACCAGTGCAGCCTTCACCCCGTGGCTGAGAACAGGACAAACGCAAATGCTTTTTCTCACTATCTCCCTTTCCAATCATTCCTGGCTAATTTGTGTTTGCCCCATCAGGCTTCCCACTGTTTCCTAGCACAGCCCTGTTCATACGTGACCTGTTTGACATTCTCCCATCAGTTCCACATTTGAGTAAAATTCTAATTTGAAGTCACATTGCCTTCACCTTCTACCAATATTCTGCACCTTCTGGTTTCAATCATAAGCTGAGAAAAACCTGATTTCCCCAAGCACTCCTCCTCCCCAGGGCTTCAAACACACGCATGCCACAGAATAGTTAACAGTTAAATATTTTCTTGCCAATATTTTAAGAGTGCAGAAGGTTCCAAATTGCTGGTAAAATAAACAATGCCAGACTGTGAAAACTCCTGCCTGCCATATACACTGATGTTAACAAGAGTTTCTTTATTACTGTAACCTTTCAGAAGCGAACAGAAATTATTTCTCTACCCTAGTCCTGCCCTCAAGTAAAAGGCAAAGGAGGAAAGCGAACCATGAAAAAGCTGCACGGTAAGATGCTGTGAGTTTTCCATCTTCTGTATTTCGCTCAGACTTGATGCTGCTGTGAATAAATAAACTTCCAGAAGATCCTACAAGCATGGGCGAGGATTTTGAGAAGCCAAACATTTCTTTATGTGCTGAACAACACAAATTAAACCTACATATGGGCCATCGTCCCTCTCGCAAGTACAGGATAAACCAGGAAACACAAAAGGGCACATATCGGATGCTCTCAGTGAGACACATGATTTTCAGGCTCCTCGGGACACCCAAATAGCAACATCATGTGTGTTTTGCTAGAAACAAATAAGAGCTCTCCAAGATCAGATATGCTGGTATTTTGGGCAAATCTTTTGACCTTTTGCTTTATTTCCTGCTCTCTGAATGTGGAAAAAACAGCACGGAAGTTTTTACAGAAGTTAATGACAATTAACTAGTTAATGTCAACAGAGATTCAGCAAGTGCTGGGTCTGACCAGAAACAGAAGAGGAAGAGAAGGGAACAGAAAGTACCTATTGAGATTCCCAAACCAGAATGGAAAACAGAAAACCCCCTCGGTTTGCCCAGACGTGCACAAAAGCATCATACACCATTGCTCATACCAAAGTAGCAACAGAAATCAGAGAAGCAAGCAAGCGCGGAAGTGAGCATCGGAATTATTGAATGTATTGGATTTGCACTTCCCGATCATTATGATTTATTCTACTCTGGGAGCTGTTTGCAAAAACAGTCACAAATAAGGGCTTCATAGAGCTGCAGGCTTTATAAATGGAAAAAATGGGCCAGAGAAGTCAGGAAATGAAGTAACAAAACAAACTGAGTTCTAACAGGAAAACACAACCATTTGCAACCCATTGACCTGGCTGGGCTGCAAGGCGCTGTGCTTGTGATCGCTGTGTCTGCAGCACAACCCAGCGGGCCTGGGGGGAGTGTGACAATGACAGTGGCACAAGAGCTGCGGGCAGCACAGCCCAGGACATCCCGCACATCACGGGGCAAAACAGCCACGAGTGGAGACAGGAGCCGCAACGCCACAGCGAGCACCCAGCCAGAGAGATGGTCCTCGCGGCAGCTTTCGGAAGACATACGAGTGATGCCTACGTCAGAGAGAGAAAAAGGTGAGGCACGAGGATCCTAACAGCAGAGGAAGGCACTGACAATGGCAAATATGCAACCGGGATTTAGGACGGGAAAGTGTTCGGATAAAGAAATAAAGGCAGTGAAGAAGCAAAGAAAGATCTGGAGTTGAAAGAAGCAAATTCACAAAGATGATTCAACATGCAAGGGTGGGTTTGAAGCCAGCAGACCAGAGGACGGGTTCTGAGCTCCCCTTTGCACCAGGAGGCTGTGGGACGAGCACGTTGAATAGAGGCAGGACACGACCCCTGGGAACGATGAAACACGCCAGGGATGGCGAGAGGCACAGCGGGCATGATGGTTCTGAAAGGATTAGTTGAACAAGAGAAAACACGAGGGAAGGGAGAGAGGTGGTGGGGCCACTGTGACATCCAGCGTGACATCCAGTGTGACAGACACAGTGTGACAGTGTGCAGGGGTCCTGCAAGGAAACAAAGAGAATTAACAAGAGAGGTAAGAAAAGGTACAGAGATAAGCCAGTATCTCTACAAGATAAAATGTAGAAAGGGAGAAGTATGTGACATGCTGACAGAGGAGAAATGTGAAAGCAGGTGCCATCAGACACAAGCTCCAGCAAATTCAGGCGTTAGGGTAACACAAAAATGCCCAAGGACAAGGAGGGGAAAAGAACATTTAGAATGAGTGTGATGAATTAAGACCTTAAGTAATTGCTTATGTACTGCAAGTAAATGCCAAAATTAGGCAGACCTGAAAGCAATAACACAGCAGTACCACAGCAGTACCACAGAGCAAAGCAACCAACGTGGAATCAACCTTTTACACCTGAAAAGTGGAAGTCAGGTAAGGAAGGCAACCCCGAGAACAGGACAGCAGGACAAGAGCAAGGACAGAACAAGAGTAATTACCACAGTTGTACAGATATAACCTTGATGAAGATCACGTTACCCTGAATGCACTGGGTGTCACAGAGAAATCAGAGATGGATTTCTCTTGCACACTGAGCCTCTTTGTCTGCTGGAAACCATCACTGTAGTCCATAAAGCTGCGCTCGCGACTTGCTCTCAGAAACAAAGCAATGAAACAGATCCTCATCCTTCCCCAAAATAAAGGTTCTAACCTTTATCTCTAGAAGAGATCCCAAATACTGAACAGACCTCACTTGTGCCCTCTGTGCCCTGCGGAGACAAGTCCAGATCTGTGCAGAACACGGCATCAGCCCCCCCTCAGCTGAGGCACCAGGAGCGCTCAGGAGTGTTCAGCGGCAGATGGATGAGGACACACACCCAACCAAGCTCCTGGCAGCAGGAGGTACCAAACACCATCCGGTACCTGCAGCCAAAGCCTCCTGACACAGGAGGAAGAGCCAGAGACACCACAGGGGTGGCAGCTGTGACCCAGGAATCAGAGAATGTCCTGAGCTGGAAGGGAACCCAAAGGATCATCGAGTCCAGCTCCTGTCCCTGCACAGGACACCCCACAGGTCACCCCGTGTGTCTGAGGACATTGTCCAGTCTCTTCTTGAACACTGTCAGGTTGGGCCGTGACACCTCCCTGGGGAGCCTGTTCAGTGTCCAGCACCTCTGGGTGAAGAACCTTTTCCTCATGTCCCGCTGACCCTCCCTGGCACATCTTCTGCCGTTCCCTGGGCTCTGTCACTGTCACAGAGCAGAGCTCAGCTCTGCCTGCCCCTCCTGCTCCTGCTGAGGAACCTGCAGCCCATGAGCTCTGCCCTCAGTCTGCTCTGAGGCTTCAGCCGCTCCTCACACGGCTTCACTCCAAACCCTGCACCAACTTTGTGGCCTCTTTTGGACACTCTCCAATAGCTTTATCTCCTTTTATCCTGTGGCACCCAGAAGAGACCCAAGCCAGGGGCATGCTGCTTCAGCCAAAGCCCAGGACACCCAGAGACGCTGTGTGAGGGACGGGCAGGAGCATCCTCTGAACCCTGCGCCATGCCAGAACCCGCACTGCTGCTTATGGTACCGTCTTTCAAGGCAGGCCGGCACCAAAAACATAAGGAAAAATTAAGTTATTCATTCCTGAAGAGGAAGTAGAAGACATCAGAGACATTCTACCAGCAGCAAAAAGCACAAGCAGCAATATGTTAAAATGTATGGGGAACAATACAGATGCTCTCAGTGATTTGTTTGACTACTCAGATTTAGAAAATACATTGGTCCCGGTATTTTTCTGTATTTACAAAGGAGCTTTAAAGTGCATTCACGTCTTCACTGCAGCAGTGTAGAGTTGTTAAAAAATAATGACAACCACAACATGAGTCACCTTGGTCTCAAGAGTCCCAAAGGTTCAGCCAAGCAGACCGGCTGATCTCAGCTGAGGAATTATGGAGAAAACTTCAAAAGCATAGGAAGCTGATAATGTACATGTCCAAAACACGTGGTGTAACATGTTACTTAACCCTGCACTGACCACGGGCAAATCATAAACGAGATGGTGAGTGACACACTGTATGGGAATACAGTGGAAGATTGGTGAGGAGGTTGGTTAAATGTAAATACGCCCAAGTGACTTGCAGGTGTCTGTAGAAAAAGCACATACATCACACTAATTGTTTTGCTGACCTCGTGTGCTTGATGAGCAGAACCTCTGTGTTAGATAACACAGGCCTGTGAGGAACTCCAGACAACTTATCCCTGTGTCTGAGATCCCTGCTTTGTTGTGAGAAAGAGCGAGAGGCTGCGCCTGCCTGAAGCCTTGAAATACAGGCGAGCTCAGCAGGCCCAGCGATCTCCTACCAGGGCTGAACTGACCAGCGCCTGCGTCCCCGCTGGTGTCACCTCTGCATGGGAGCTCAGGTGCGACTTCGGAGATCCCCTGGTAGAGAGGGAACTACAATAAACTTGCTCTTTGCAATGCATTCGTGGCCTCTGTCTCTTCTTGTGACCTGCCTGGTGTGTGCACACCCACACGGACGCCTGGCAGGAGCCGGGGCGGTGCCACTGTTGTGCGCGGCCTGGAGCCGGGGCAGGACCCGTCGGGATCCCCGCTCTGCTTCCACCTCGTCGCCACGCTGCCGAAGTCAAAGTGACGCAGCTGCGGTGAGCAATCACTTCATTGTGCAACGTTTGAATTTTGGCAACTCCACTACACGGGGCAGCACTTAACACCCACAAGCACGGCATGGGGAAACCCATTCTGGCACGTGGGCATGCGGGTCCCACTGGTGCAGAACGTGGGGAATAACGAGAAAGGTATTTCTGGAGAAGGTGCTTCCAGCTTTGCTTCTTGCAGGCCAAGGACACTACCCTACAGTAACAGGATCCAACGCATCTGGGAAGTTTAAATTGATTTTTCTTTTACGCCAGAAAAATTGGGGCAGGCCAGAAAAGAACCCAAGCATATATTATACCTTGATTTCAACACCAGGGATCCTCGGTGTGCCTCCAACGTGCCTGTGTTTCAGACAGCCCACTGTGTTAGTTCCACAGGCGTTGGTTCTACAACAACTACACTAAAAACAACGTGAGAAAGAGACACTTGTTTCAAAACTCCATAGGCTGGTAAAGCTACATTTGCCTTGCTGTGCACCCTGTTTGTTCCAGACCTCAGCAAGGTAACATTCCATACACATGCATTTTCCTGCATATTTAGGTTAATAAGATCCCCAGAATCAAATTTAGTTAATTTACTTGGGAGGCGGTACCTGACACTATTATTCTTTTACAAAATGACAAAACACTGGAATATTGTCGTAAACTTTTGAGCTCTTTGAGAAACAATCAAGGATTGATGAACTATTTCTTTCACGACGCTAAGTTCAGCTAAAACATATCATACAATTCCTAGTGGCCTATTGAGCAGAGAAAGCACAAAACCCACACACAGCACTTTTGTATCTCACTAATTTGGCAAGTGGTTTCATTTGTTCATGGTTTCTGTCGTTTGCTTTGTTTTGGGGTTTTTTTGGTTTGTTGTGGGTTTTTTTTGATGTTTGTTTTTTTGTTGTTTTGGGGTTTGGGGAACGACAGAAACTGGTAAGATTTTATGTTTTCTAAATAGTCATTAAAAATTCATAACATTTTTCATTTTTCTCCTAAAATGTCCAAGTAAAGTTACACATTTCAAAATATACATAGACCGTTTGAAAGTAAAACTTCTCCTCTTTAGTTTTATAGGTTTTTAGAAGTCTTTTTCAACCATACTAAGCACTATCCTCTATCTCATATCCCAATCCATTCCCACCCCTCTCCGCACTGTTTGGCTCCAAACGCCCCCCCGCTCTGCCCCTTCTCCGGGATAACGGGCTTGGCTTGTTCTGCGCATCCCAACGTGACCCCGGGACCTCCCGTCAGATTTTGGGGACAGGCTGGAAACCACCCCTGATATTCCAGCCAGCAGGGGAATCAACGGCGACAGCGCGATTCCTACAAAGATCAGGCTCCGTTTCAAAATTCTATCATTCTCACACCATTCTAGAGCCATTCCATCTTACTCATCTCACTCTGACCACGATTTCCGAGTCCTAATAAGCATCAGACTTTTTGTTCTCCACAGTAAGAATAACAAACTGAATTGTACCATGTTTAGGAAGTTTTGTATAAGGTAAACCAGCATTTTTAATGATCTGAAGTCATCTAATTGTGAAAAGAGTGAAAATGGTGTTCAGGTTCACAGAGCACGTCCCACTGACGTGCACCCCGTTATTGGTTCTGATGGCGCCGCCTCAGATGTACACGAGTGTAACCGAGAGCAAATTATGGGTCACTGGGCAGGAACGGCTCTAGCTGAACATATAACAAAGGCTGTATTGTGCTGTGCACAGCAGAGCCAATAAACCAGTTCAAAAGACACGTAGATGTGTTCCTGGAAAAAAAGGGGGCAGGGGTCTAAGTGGTCTGGTGGGAAAACAGGAAAGTGAGATTAAGATAAATTAAACCAGGTTTGGCATGCTGGGCTTGACAGCCCCTCCTACTCTTATCTCTTTTGCAGCTTTTAGAACACGTGTGGTTATAAAATTGTTATTTTGCACCCCAAAAAACCTTACTAACTTCAGAAGCAGAATGCCAGCTCAACACTCAAGACTAACACTGCTCAAAAGCACCTACGACAATTTACAAGTATTTGGATAAAGCCTCATGGACCTTTCTAGGACAGGCTGTGATTTGCACCCAGAAGCGTTAGTGTTGGGTTCTGGGAGGAAGGGGTGGGAAGGGGTGTTGGTTTTTTGGGGTTTGGGTTCTTT
This sequence comes from Columba livia, assembly GCF_036013475.1. Lineage (NCBI taxonomy): Eukaryota > Metazoa > Chordata > Aves > Columbiformes > Columbidae > Columba > Columba livia. The sequence goes on from NC_088617.1 coordinate 13,812,544, forward strand.
TTTCTGACCTTGGATCTCCTGCCTGATTATGAGCTGAAAGCCCATTCCAGGGAACTCCAGCATCTCTAAGTCGTTCTGATCAACTCTACACCTATAGGTATTCAAACACACATAACCTTATAACAACTGCTTTGCTACACGCACAGTGACGAACACACAATGCTCAGGCCAGAAAGGGTGATGCTCAGGGCACTACAGAACTCTGTTAAGAAGACAAATAGCAGCAATTTCTGGTCCTGACTCAACTCCCCTTACGACCCGATGAGGCGGCCGCCAGTTTGCATCGTATAAACGTGTTCCCTGCAGCCGCGAGGTGGAGATCTCTGGCAAAGCAGGAGCCAAAGGAAGCCTTTTACCCGGCCTAATGTTACTATTAACACTTGGAGTCATTGCATCAAGCCAATTTTTCTGTTTGTTTTTAAAGTTTGATAGAAATGTCACTAGTGGAAAAATTAAGTAAAGAGCACTGGTTAGCCACAGAGCTGGACACACCTGGCTGCAAACCCACCAAAAGAAACGGAGTTCATTAGTCCTAGGGACAGCGGAGTAAAATTTATATCTGAAATATGCCTGCACCAGTAGAATTTGCTGAGGCCACAGGCTCTCCCTGTGTTTTCACAGCTGTGTCAAGTTTGGGTTTCTGACTCTCGCCGCCGTCCAGGAGTGCTGAAGGAGCTCAGGCTAACAGGTCCCACAACTTTGTAGCTGAGATTTAGATTTCAGCAATTTTAACAACCAGGTTTTGAAATAATACAAACTCCATTTGGAGCTGGAGCTGATGTAAATTAGCAGTTAAAATGCCTTACATTCTATCACTTTCGGCTCCAATGAACTTGTGTATTTGAGAGCAGATGGCATATTTTAATAAACCATCAATATCAATTCAGAAGTATAGTATCCATCTTCTGCATCAAGCGTTGGAATTGCTGCTAGATATGGAGACGAGATGAAGAATTGCAGCTTTGTCTGTCAACAAGTTAAACTAATCTCATCCAATTTCATACAGGTGCTCTGTCACTTATACCACAATCCAGGAATGTACCCATCGGAATGAAATACTGACCTTTGATACCCTGCATGACAGAAAAAGCAGGGAATGGCATTTCCTGCCCTCCAGGAGCTATGCAGATGATAACTTAGTGCCCTAAATGTATTCAGTAAAGTTCCTTTTCATTCTGAGAAAGGCTCAGATTCTGAAATTTGAAGGCATCAACGGAGGAACATAAATGTCACCTTCTCTTTATCCACTATTCTTATCTTGATATACGTAACTACGTTCCTTTGGAGGTAGAATATATACTGATCGCAGGACTAAATTACTTGAAAATGAATAGCTGTCACACGTTATTCGTCAATGAGCTCACAAACCCTCTGTCGTTACCTCGGCTTCATTTTAAAAGAACCATTGGGGATAAATACATCAAGATTAATAAGCAGAACCTAACAGCTGTGCTAACCGCCCTATACCCATCACTTAAACTCCTGGCGATGGCTAAAGCTGAGAGGTGAGGGGTCCAGCCGGGTTCCCCGCGCGAGGGGCAGGAAAGCACGGGAAGACGCGCGGGAGGAACAGGAGCACGGCGGAGTGCTGGGTACATCGGGGTTACCAGCAAAGGGGAAGGACAATAAAGCAACAGCAAGGAGCAATGGAACAACTAACCTCTTCAAACAGCCAGGCATACATTATTTTCATCGAATGCACGATAAATACTACCAGAAGAGACTAAAAAATTCTTTCACCTTGACAAAATAATGACTGGAATATTAGGAATAACTAAAAGATGAAAGAGGAAATAAAAATCAGTAAAATACTAGGAAAGCCCTAAGCCTTCCAAACACCTCGGGGGGAAAAGAACAGTCCTGATGCGCTTCCTTCCGCAGCCCCAGCGCCTCTGCTGAGCCGTTACCTCCAGTTCACGTCCTCCCACAAGAGTCTCATTAAAATCAGGGGGTCTCAGTGCAGCTAAACTGCATTAAATATCCACACAGATGTAACTGGTTTGGAGATCAAGCCCTTCAATGTGTACATACTTCGTTTAAGCATCAGCTATTGCCACATAAAAGCTACACTAACACTAGGTTACAGTCAAAAGGATATTATAGGAATTATATTATTGCAAACTAAGCATGCTCATTATTACATTGCATGATCGTTATTACAAACAAAGATTGCAAAATCTAAAGTCAAGGATAAACTGAAAAGATGCCTAACTTGCCAAGGCAGAGAATTAATGGCATTCAAACAACTTAAGATGTCCTCACAGTTGCACCACACGGCAACCACACCATTATAACATGCAAGAATTAACACTGGAGGCCCCAGATTGGATGAGAACAAGGACACTAGTGTGTTTTTCTAGACTTTGGGGAACTTTGAGGTGCAATGGGATAGTTTAATTTGCAGAAATGGAAACCCTATGCTTCCCTGAACTGCCTGTAAGCACTGGCTTCTTTTAGCCTTCAAGTCTACTGAGAAAAATCTCAATACAGGTCTAACTTAGACCGTGCCTCACTTCTCAGCTCTGCCTGCTCGTACGGGGAGCAAACAGCCAGCGGTGCTTCCCTGCGCTGATCGCAGGACAAAAATGCATAAGCTATTTCATTTAGTCTTTGGTACTATCAGCTGATTTGCCCAGGCTCGTTCACGCTGCCTGTGGCATCTAACCAGGGACCTGGAGATTCCCACATTGGAATTTATGTAAGCCTTTTATCGTAGCAAGAAATCCTATGATGCCTGAATTTAGATTTAATCCAAAAGAAGATGAAGAGGATGACTTGTCTTTTAAAAGCAAGCTAGAACGGAGTGAAGCTACATAATTCCTAATAACTAAGGGGAAAAAAAAGCCATTGCTGACAGAAAAACTGAAGTTACAGCAGAATCAACACTTTCCAAAACCACATAAAACATAAAAGATCAGAGAGAAACTTCTTGAATTCCTAATGTGGTCACATAGCAAACCCTACCGCGCTGGCTCACTCCTGTCTGTCACCAACAGCAATAGCCCAGCAGCCTCTCCCTTGGGGATGTGGCTGACAATGAAGACCTGACACTATGACACTGTCGCTGTACAGAAGCTGTCACTTCTTTATCAGTCTAATTTATTTCAATCACAGACAAACGTCTGTTTAATCATGGCGCAATTCTTTTCTTTCTCCGCAGCACAGGAGGCCATTCCCAGCCCTGTTCTCCCATTAGAAATGCCCTGAACGTGGACACCCTCACCTGTGTCAGGTCTCCTGTCACCACTGTGACACTGGCGTTATGAAATTCATCTCCTGCTCCACTGCTTCTGCACAGGCTTCCCTGGAGCCCACCAAACGCAGGGCTGGACAAACGCACTCAGGGGCTTTGAGGAGAGAAATGCCCATTACAGTGAACCAGCATAACCTCCTCAGCACAGGCCAGAAAGATCCAACCTTGTTCTTCCTTCAACCTTGCGAATGAACTTTCCTTGGAGCTACACTCTCCTTACAATGTTTCTTTTGTGATAGGGACTAGGCATACTAAGAAACCAAAATTAAAAATAAACTAATGACTAGTTATAGCCATGTACAGGTACTTAACATAAAAACCTTGTCCCTTTCCTTTTACCCACCATCCTAGATACAGAGAAAACTCAAAGCTCTGCAGCAATTACCTAAGTCACGGTTACACATTTAGCACCAGTCACGCTTCTCCCTACCCCAGCTGCTTCTTCCTGTCCACGAGCAGCATCCACTTCTGCAATCACATGGCACACCAGAGAGAAAATTAATTACTGTCAGACAAACCAATGTCTTCATCCAGGCCACGGTGCAGTTTCACAAACAAGGTCAGTGGCTGAATACAACAGGCTCAGGAATGAGGGGTCAGGAGTGAGGGCTACGTACAGCAGCTTCAGCCAATACAGAAAGAAACGTGAGGCTGCAAGCTGATTTTTGTGCATTCTTCTAACACATGTCAGTGCTTTTATCACTTTACAGACGTGAATCATCAAGGTGACCAACAGCACAGGTGACTTACCCCCATCACCTTCCCGCGCTGCTCGACATCCTCCCACATGCAGTGAACGATATAGCGACACATGTATTTTCCTGTGCGACCCTCCTGCTTCATTCGAACCAGACACATCCTGCAAGAACATAAACACCAAATTCATAGCTTCCAGTTTCTCTTCAAACGTAAGAAGTAAATTAAATACATTTCGGCTCACGATTCTGCTTTCAGTATGTGCTTTTGTGATCAGGGAAAACATCACATACAAAGATTTTTTTAAATTTTAAATAAACTGCACTGAAGAACTGCATCTGCTGGATTTGGGCCAATCCAGCTACAGAAGAGTGACAGTGGACTCATTCTGGCTGACAGTACTGTAACCTACTTCAACACCTGAACTCCTCAGCATTAAGAAGGTACCGCCCTTTGGAGCCCAGGCCCTGTCTAACCCCAGCCACAAGCCAGCTGGGACTCAGCTGCAACGCTGAAGTGCTGTGAGTCCAGACCAGCCAAGCTGCGAGAGCTTAAGCAAGTTACGAACTTCACCCAAATTCACATTAGCAACGTCCTAAATTATTTCAACTATGGGGGTCTTCGGATACGTGTCCAACCACTTGGCAAATCCCCCACAAGCAGTACATGCTAGAAGAATTTCCAGCTTCGTAGGTGCATTGTGGGATCTTAATGAGAATACCAGGTTGAGTTGGTTTACTTTTTTTTAAGCATTAAAGCCCCTCGAACTTCATTGCTGCTGTTCTGTCTAAAAAATAAATCATTGAAAAACGTATTTTGCCTCTTTTACAAGACTGAAATACAGGCTAAACCCTCACTGAGCGACCAGCCCTGTCACCGTCCCCGCTTCCCCGCCCTGTGTTACGCTCACAGCGCCTGAGCGGGACCGACCCGGCTCCTGCGGATGGGGTGATGCTCAGAACCCGCTCTGCACAAGAGACACCTTACAGGTGGGAAACTGCTCACTGCAAACCCTTCTCACAGCTGATGGAAAAGCAACAGAGCGGAGCTGTTGGAGGCCACTTGGAAGCACTCACATACTAACAACAAAAATGAATGTGCCACAAGAGTAAAATGATGATTTTGTGGTTTTTTTGCCTGTTCATTTCTTCAGTGGACATGAGATCTGTGCCTCCCCATAGGCATTAAAAGTATTTGGTAATCTACAAATCATAAACACTTGAGCTGAGCTGTAGAAGGACAGCTGCCAATCTTTATGATGGATTCTATCCTGTCTACTGATCGCCAAAGGAAACATTTTCCAACCTGCAAAGGAAGGTGTGTGGAGAAGGGCGAGGGCAGCAGCCAGTGACGGGAACGTTGGGAAGATCGTGACAACTTCTGTCTCAGCAAACAGCTGTGCAAGGATTCCCAAGGGTCACATTGTGGCAGTGACAGCTCGGTATCTGTCCCACAGCACTGCTGTCCCAGCAAACAAATGCAATTGAGAGAGCATTAACAAACGAATCCTCATCTTGCTCACAGGATGACAAAGCTTTCTGCTAAAACAGTGGTCTAGAACCCAGAGAGAGCTGCCCAGCTACCTGTTCTTCCACAGAACAAACGCATAAAGAACCTAAAACTGTGGTCTAGAACCCAGAGAGAGCTGCCCAGCTACCTGTTCTTCCACAGAACAAACGCATAAAGAACCTCAATCTTCTGTGTCTTCCTTGCACTGCTTTCAAAACCTTTGTTCCTCTTGTGCATTTACATAATTGAGTGGTATGAAAAAGTTAATCAGGAAGAGTTACTGTATCCCAAATTTTTATCCACTCTTAACAAGTCAAAAAGAAAAAGACTCAGTTTAAAAGGCTAATTGTGCCTAAGAAAAGCATTTTTATACTTCTCTTGCTGAATACGCAAGCTTGGTGGGGCTAAAAAAAAAAGTGGCTTGGCATGAAAATCTCGTCCTGAGCATCACTCCTGGGTCCCATCCAGCCTGGGGCGGGGAACGGGAGCAGGCAGCGCACGGAGCAGCAGAAACAACGGGGCACTGATGAGCAGGACCTGAGGGTGTCCCGAGTCCAACCTGCTGCCCGCCAAGCCCAAAGGCAGCTCTGTTGGGCCGCCCGGCGCTGTCACGGGGCTGCTCTGCTGCACCACGGCTGAGATCATGGAATTTGGCAGTTTATTTGAGAATTTGGTAGTTTGTTACTACACCTGCCATCTGAGGTTTGAAAGACACAGGCTCTTTAAAGACTATAAACCTTCTAAGCAGATCAACACAGTGTGAAACATTTTAGAGCTCCCTACAGAATCTGTTCTGTAGTTTAGTCAAATACTGACTCATCTTCATCAAACCATGAAAGCAAAATTATTCCAGACTATCTTTAGAAAGCTGGCTGGGTTGGATAATTTGTGCTGTATTTAAGTTATGCAGGGAGATTATATTAAAAGAAAATTATATGAAAGGATGCCTGAAATGCAGGAGCACCTGTAACTGAACCGTGTCAGGCGAGATGTCGCAGTTCCCCACAACACCCTTCGCTGCGATTGCTGTGTCAGTAACTCCCGCAGTGCCAAGCCCAGGAGCAGCAGTGGCCACCGGCCTGTCCGGCTGTGCGGTGGCCCCAGTGCCACCAAGTGTCACGCTGCTTTACACATCCAAAGCCCCCCCTGAGCTCCCCATTGGGCTCCTGGACACTCTATCCTGCTTCCTCGGTTGCTCCAGGGCAACTGTTTCTGGGGCAATGTCATACTTGTTCAGAGAAATTACTCTGCCTTAACAACACAAGTACCAACAGCAATTTTGGAAGGCTTTATTCCGTTTAACCCATTCACAAATGACCAGCAACCCGGGGGGCAGGAGGAGGAAGCTCCTGAATCGACTTTGCCTTCAGCTGTATGTTGTGCCATACACTTCTATGAATAATGGCAACAATCAGAACTCTGAACTCTTCCTAGTTAGGATTACACATTATCCTGTGGCCCAGCCTAGCAAGTTCACCAGCTATTGTGCTTACAGCCGTGTCCAGGTCTTTGCTGGGCAGACCTCACCAAAGCGAGCGTGGCCGTTTCCCAAATGTTAAGCCAGGATCTGCTAAATGCCTAAGACACTCCAGATAAACTTGTTCTTAAAAGCTCTCTCAGGCAAGACTCCTCTGATGTAACTGAAATCCCTTTCTCCCTGTCCTCTCTACCTTGAAATAGTTTATTCCCTTTCTTCTGAGGCAGCACATTTCCAACTGATATGGTATCCTCAGTCTCCTCCATGCAAATCTGAGACACCTTTTCCTGCAGGAACCGTTTTCTACGTACTTGGTGGCTCTTGAACTCTCTCAGACTGATCAACACTTTCTCAAGTGCAGATTTCCTTATGAAAAACAATGCTCAGGTGAAGTCTTGCAACAGGTCTTTGAGTCTTTCAGAACAAGAATCATAGCACCACTCTGCTTTGATCCTAAATACAGAATCACAGAATCGACTGGGTTGGAAAAGACCTCAGAGATCATTGAGTCCAACCCTTGGTCCAACTCTAGTCCGTTTACTAGATCATGGCACTAAGTGCCATGTCCAATCTCAGTTTAAAAACCTCCAGGGACAGCGAGTCCAGCACCTCCCTGGGCAGCCATTCCAATGCCTGACCACTCTCTCTGCACAGAATTGCTTTCTCATCTCCAGCCTCAATTTCCCCTGGCAGAGTTGAAGCCCATGGCCCCTTGTCCTATTGCTGACTGCCTGGGAGAAGAGACCAATCCCCACCTGGCTAGAACTGCCCTTCAGGTAGTTCTGGAGAGTGCTGAGCTCACCTCTAAGCCTCCTCTTCTCCAGACTAAACAAGCCCAGCTCCCTCAGCCTCTCCCCATAGGGCTTGTGTTCAAGTCCCTTCCCCAGTCTTGTTGCTCTTCTCTGGACCCGCTCCAGCACTTCAATCTCTTTCCTGAGCTGAGGGGCCCAGAACTGAACACAATACTCCAGGTGTGGCCTCCCCAATGCAGAGTACAGGGGAAGGGTCACTGCCCTTGGCCTGCTCACCACGCTATTTCTGATACAGGACAGGACACCATTGGCCTTCTTGGCCAGCTGGGCACACTGTTGGCTCATGTTGAGCTTCCTGTCCATTAGTCCCCCAGGTCCCTTTCTGTCTGACTGCTCTCCAGCCACTCTGTGCCCAGCCTGGAGCGCTGCAGGGGGTTGTTGTGGCCAAAGTGCAGCACCCGGCATTTGGTCTTGTTGAACTTCATCCCATTGGAATCAGCCCATTTTTCCAGTCTATCCAGATCCCTCTGCAGAGCCCTCCTGCCTTCCAGCAGGTCGACACTCCCTCCCAACTTGGTGTCATCATCAAATTTACCTTAGAGATGTCACCACATTTGGTATGATGGAAATATGAAGGAAGCTCTAGGTATCTATATGATACATCCTGCACCAAGACATTTCTTAGCGCGTCACCACTGTCACCAAAGTCATCTCTTCGGCAGCTTGGTAACAGCTCTGGCCATGGTCAATACCCCACGGAGATTGCCACCGGATGGGAAACAGCAAACCCAGCGGTGGAGGTGAACTGCTTGAGATTTTCTAAAAGGTCTGGACTTCTAAACGTAAAGAAACAGTCCTCCTGACATCAAAGGTGTGAAGTAACAAAAATGGCCTATAAAGACAAGACATTCAGGAAAGAATGGGTCGATTTTCTAAAGTATAATTTTAGCACTGGAGTGTCTCGAATGGAAGATTGTCTTGAAAGAAATGGGGAAAAGCAGAGGCTAAACATGAGACCCCGAATTTCCCTCCTTTCTGACTGAAGGTAAGTAGGAAAACTCTGTTCATAGACAAGAAGAGATAAGAACCAGAGATTCCAAGGACCCACCAGAACCTGTAACAGAACAGATGCTTCCACAAGCACCTGAAGTCTATAAAAAGTGGGATGCAAAAATCCCAGAAACACAGCTGACTAGAACAGAGTGGGCAATGACAACAGCAAGACAGAGATGGGCTTAACCAAACTAGGAAAAATTCTCATCTTTTCAGGTCCAGAAGACACTCTACATGAGCTGAATCTAAAACTCCGAAGAACTGGGGAGAAGGAGGTACAGCAGAATGTGATCTAGGCCACACTGCAAGGGGAAACAGGAACGGTTTAACAGCTGGTGATCAGAATCTACGTGGGCAGGTCGTTGGCCAACAGCTCAGGAAGGTTTCCAGCCTCTGAGGTGAAAGGTCCAGCAGGTAAGACAGAGGTTCCGGAGCCTTCAGAGCGTGGCAGGGTGTCCTTGGCCTCGCCAGAGCCAACCATGTTCTGCTCCCACTTCACTGAGGTCAAACTGATTAAAAAAAGAGAACCAGAGAACACAGAAATAAAGCTGACTGGGAAAGCAAAATGATGCCATGGCAAAATCCTGGTGTATGGGAGTATAGCGGAAGAGTTGGCGCGGAGGTTGGTTAAATGTAAATACGCCCAAGTGACTTGCAGCTGTCTGTAGAAAAAGCACATACATCACACTAATTGTTTTGCTGACCTTGTGTGCTTGATGAGCAGAACCTCTGTGTTAGATAACACAGGCCTGTGAGGAACTCCAGACAACTTATCCCTGTGTCTGAGATCCCTGCTTTGTTGTGAGAAAGAGCGAGAGGCTGCGCCTGCCTGAAGCCTTGAAATACAGGCGAGCTCAGCAGGCCCAGCGATCTCCTACCAGGGCTGAACTGACCAGCGCCTGCGTCCCCGCTGGTGTCACCTCTGCATGGGAGCTCAGGTGCGACTTCGGAGATCCCCCGGTAGAGAGGGAACTGCAATAAACTTGCTCTTTGCAATGCATTAGTGGCCTCTGGCTCTTCTTGCGACGTGCCTGTGTATGTGCACACCCCTGGTGACCGAGCTGATCCCAAGCGAAGCCTGCAGCATCGCCCGGCCCTGGCAACGGCTCCTCTGCCTCCCAGAACATCCACCTGCACCTCTCATTTGTGGGCCAGAACAACGGCATTCCTGAGGGCAGCGTGCCAGAACGTGGAGCAGCCAGGCACAGACACCCTGCAGAACTAACCTCCGCACTCGGATTTTCATTGCTGTCATATGAAGCAGAGGGATTTGGTTCCTTCCCGCTTGCATGGGACATCCCTGTCAACTGTCCCTCATATCCTGAGCACGAGACTCCTTCAATTTCCCTCATTAAATGTCTCCTTAACATCCCCAGCTCAAAGTGTGGCAACTCTTGGCCTTCTCCAACGGAGCTTTGATCTTAGGATTTGTCTATCCCATAGTAGTTTCATCTCTATCACAGTCCCCTTGTTTAATTTTATCCCTGTCATGAAAGATTATGTATCTTGAATTTGATGCTGTATATCACAGGGTACACAAGCCAAGATGATGTGACAAAAGCTGTGTTTTTTGCAGACTTATATTACTCCTCTTTGTTCTCCCCTAGATATTTACACTTCTTTTTGCAACATTTCTTGCCGTAGTTTTCCAAATACCAATATGAATTATTAGCTTATCAACTGACTTTTTAAAGCCTTTTTTCCCACAGGGAACAGTAAGACATAAATAAACTGCAAATCTCCAGGGTCTTCCCTACTTGATTCCACTGATTTCATTAAGTGATTATAATTTCAATGGTTCTGCTAATTTATTCATTCTTTTGTGAAATGAGCTGCCCCATCTTTCAATGCACTGACGAGACAGGAAATTAAAAGGAGGGAAGAGGAAAAAAAGGAGGCAAGGAAATAAGGGGCCTATGCTTCAGTGCAGCTATTTCGGTACAAACTTCCTTTCAGGCTCTGGATACCTGAGCGTACGTCTATGGGCTTCGGTTTCCTGAAAGATCTGGCACTTCACAAAAACGCCTGTACTCCCTTGTGATCCCCCTGACCTTTACAAGTATGTCATGCCAGATGAAAACCTGATTTTTTTGGCTACTATTTTCACAAATGAAAAAAAAAAGGGAAAACTTAATGCGTAAGGTGTTAAATATTTTTACATGTAGCCAAGCTGGCATTCACCGACCCGCACGTACCTTTTAGAGGTGCAAGAATAAATGCCAATGCTATAATTTGTTAAATGCTTCTGACGAGCAGCGACTTCAGTCACCACAAATTCTCCCAATTTAAACCACTTCTACATAAATTTCAACTTTTCCTAAAACACCCAGGTAAGATTTTTCCACATAGGCTGAGCGAGGCTTTTAGAAAACCCATGGGAAACATCATTCCGCTACTGAGGAATTCAGAGATGTAGAAGACGTTGGCTTCTCTAAGGGGCTTTTTGTTCCTTAGTAGAAAACTGTTAAAATCCAGAAATTAGTAAAATCAGTATAAGCACTATTATCAATAAGCATGGAGCCTACTTTTTCTCACATTGAGACACATAGCACTATTTCCTGAAAACAGTTATTGAAGTATTTTATTTTTCACTTACCAGACGTGAAGCTGGGCTACTAGAAACCACGAATTCAAAGTATCAGGCATTTGACACCCTTGATGGGAAGGGGAAAAACACAAAAACAAAACTAAATATTAATACGGATTTCATCACATGTTGCGCCTAGCAGAAATGCACTACACCAAAGTCTACATTTTAATAACTCAATTTCTGGCCCTAAACAGAACACACATATCAGAAGCAAAGAGCATTTACTGTCACACCCGTGTTTAAGCTCTAGAACATGCGGTCACAGGACGCTGTAGATTCTGAAACATTTAAAAAGCAGAGAATTAGAGAAGCATGTGGCTTCTAGCTCAGAAGTCCCAAAGCAGCAGAGAATATCAGGGAAGCATCAACAGACGCTTTGCTCCCTTCACACACACAGAACCCCAGAATGTCAGGGGTTGAAGGGACCTGGAAAGCTCATCCAGTGCAATCCCCCCATGGAGCAGGAACACCCAGATGAGGTTACACAGGAAGGTGTCCAGGCGGGTTGGAATGTCTGCAGAGAAGGAGACTCCACAACCTCCCTGGGCAGCCTGGGCCAGTTCTCCGTTACCCTCACCGAGAAGAAGTTTCTTCTCATCTTTAAGTGGAACCTCCTGTGTTCCAGTTTGCACCCATTGCCCCTTGTCCTATCACTGGTTGTCACCCAGAAGAGCCTGGCTCCATCCTCCTGACACTCCCCCTTTCCATCTTGATCCCCATGAATGAGTCCCCCCTCAGTCTCCTCTTGTCCAGCTCCAGAGCCCCAGCTCCCTCAGCCTTTCCTCACACGGGAGATGCTCCACTCCCTTCAGCATCTTGGTGGCTGCGCTGGACTCTCTCCAGCAGTTCCCTGTCCTGCTGGAACTGAGGGGCCACAACTGGACACAATATTCCAGGTGTGGTCTCCCCAGGGCAGAGCAGAGGGGCAGGAGAACCTCTCTGACCTACTGACCACCCCCTTCTAACCGACCCCAGGTACCATTGGCCTTCCTGGCCACAAGGGCCCAGTGCTGGCTCATGGTCACCCTGCTGTCCCCAGGACTCCCAGGTCCCTTTCCCATACACTGCTCTCCAACATGTCATTCCCCAGCTTACACTGGAACCTGGGGTTGTTCCTGTCCATTTGTAAGACTCTACATTCGCCCTACACTCTGCCCTCAAGGTTCTGGTGCCTCCTGCCAGGACAGAAAACTCTGCTGCTCTGGGCTCCGATTTCTGCCCCAGCCGGACAACCTGCAGCACCCTCGGCGTTCCACACCTCCAGCCCTAATGCACCTGACAGCCCCTGGGCTTCCCAGAGATGGTTTGTCTGTATCCAAGTTCACACTATGGACCTGCATGTGCCATTAGGATGTGAGGCTGGAGATTTGCTTCAAGAGCAGGGACCTATGGGTTATGTGCACACCAAGTCCTCCAGTTCCTCTCAAACCTTCCTCCTAGAAAGTCACCTCTCCATCTGTTTCCTGGGGGAGTTTTTAAGAGGGGACCTTATGAGAAGGATCTGACACCATCACCCTGGCCTTGTCCTTCAGGCCGTTCAAACCCACTGCAAGAAGGCCAGGGATTATTCAGGAATGGACTCTCCAGTCTGTGTGTCCCAAGGAAGTCAACCTCATCTCTTCTGTGCTGAATTTATTCCTTCCCAACTCCTACACTTCTTGGCTCTCAAGTGCTACCAAGAAGATTCACCTGGATCATGAAGCAACACTTTTCACAGCCTCTTTCTTCTTACATGCCAACTTTGGTCGGGCAACCACCACAAGAACCAAGGCAATCACCAATATTCCTCCCTCCACCAGTGCCCGGGAGCTTCAGCATCACTGCCTGTATATCACCTGTGCCACCTCTAAAGCAGTATAAAGACACTAACAGTCTATGTTTGGAGATGGAACACAAGTTTCCCCCACCTTCTCACCCTTTTGGCTCTCTCACTCCTACTAAAATAGTTCATGTGCCTAGAAATGACTACTCTGACATGCCCAAGCATCTCCAGCCAGGGCAACAGTACGCAACGCTTGCGTTAATCAAACCGTGTCATTACATGAAGGTTCCACGGGCAAGACGTAGGGTAAAACACTTGGTTCAACGGATGTTGCAGGTTTCTGAAGCAGAAGTTACCACGCATCAGTCTCCCACGACAGAAATCACTCTGCAGTGGAAAGCAAAGCTCACACCTCTACTATTGGAAATACGGAAAGTTTTTAAAGGCCTATTCAGTACCCAGGAGGGAAGAATTTCTTCACTAACTTTCCAAGTGTTGCACTTCTATTTTTATAATTTTTTTAAGTTCTATGTTAAGACTGTCTATATCGTGAATTTAAAGGAGAGATGGCTCATTTAAAGCAATAGGCTTGTCCTCAGATATCAGCTTTTTAAAAACAATGCAATTCTAAGATTTGGAGGTTTGGAACATCTTATTCTGGGAAACTAACTGGGGAGAAAAAAATCACCATATTATTAAACAGAAAATTATTCCCTTCAGAATACAGTTAGATACAGAAAAAATGTCTGATGGTAAAGCTACCTATGAAATTACTGTGATCATTATCAGCTGTGGAATAAATCTATCCTGCCCGTAGAACACATCCCGTTCGCATGTTTGTGCACAATGAGAGACACGAATGCTCAGGACTGTGAGGACATAACCTCTTCCTCCAGTCATATTTTGCACTCATCAGGTATGGGATGCAAAACTTGAACGTGGACTTGCTTTCATGACAGCTCATCTTTACCACTACCCCAATTTTAGGAAGGATGCAATGGGCTAATAATCCCCCCAGCCTGTAAAAAACAGGGGCACCACATCAGTGTTCCCTGAGCATGAAAGGCACAGCAAGGGCTTCCTCATGGGCTAATGGAGATAGAAGAATCCTGAGTCCTGTCAGGAAACTCCAGCCCTTTCTAGCTGCTTTGTAGCCCCACCAGGAGCCACCTGAAAGGCTGTTTTGGTGAGACCAGCTCTTCACTGCTGCAGCTGCATGACAGTGGAGTAACACCAGCACTAACAGTTCATGATGAATTCAAGCTAACCGTACACTCCGTGTTCATCACCCAAACTTCAGCTCAGCTCTCAGGATCACCTCCCTGATCCTAAAAGCTCTTTTGCAAGGTTACACATGAAACACCCTCCTCAGAGGCGGCTCCCTCCTGCACTTTGCCAGAACTGCCCCGGCTCGGCAGGCGCTGTGCACGGAAAGCCCGGCACTGCAACCTGGCCCTCACCTCTGCTACCTGTCTGTTCACCTTTAAACGAGAAATGGCCGAAGACCTAAACCAGCTCCACTTCCCACATCAGCAGAAAAATACAGACACTTGGGATGTAGGCTCTGAAGCAGAGTTCCCCAGGTTTTGCCCATGGCTGATTGCAGAGAAATGTCCCATCAGAGTTCCAGACCCGAGCGGACGGAGGAAGAAATGCAGCCGACTCAATATGAGTGATAAAGCATACTTCAACTTTATTGCCCGAGATAGCGTGCATTTATACCAAATACCATAATTATGCATACTTGTCTCTATCTAATAGGCTAAGCACATTTACTTACTCCACCTACTTGGGTTTAGCTAGCTATGCGCATCCCACATTCTTCTGACTCTTATCTCTTCAAAAATATCCTGACCCTGCCTTAGTTAGTACTTTTCCGTTCCCCCCTTTCCCACGGCCTAATAGACAAGCTAACTAAGGCCTACTTATGTCAACTAAAATGGGCTCTGCTCGTACAGTTGCTTGTTGGACTCATGTCCATGCTCCTTGAGCCAATCCCCGACAGCTGATCACAAAACAGAGAACAGAATGGCAGGTATAATAAAATTAACTGCAGTATAAGACTAAAGAGTCTCAATTAAAACACCTCCTTTATATTCTACAGCAGGCTCATGACTTGGATATGCACAGTTCGTATTTTGGGAACTGCTGTTCTGCGGCACAGCACAGAGAAAGGCAGATCCCAGGGCTCACGCTCCGTAACACAAAGTCCCGGTAATTTCACCGGGTATCAGCAGCAACACACCGGGATGGCAAGACAGCCGGTAAGACATGAAATGCTATTGCTGTCCCAGTCCTCGGCACCACGCTATCCAGTCTTTACACTCTACGTCACCTCTGTCAGAGAATTACCTGACAAAATGCACATACCAATCCAAGTTCCAGGAGGTCACATCGCAGTTGTTAGTCACAACGTGACCACGTCACTAAAACGCCTCCAGAAACACCGAAGGAGGCTCTGTAAGAACCGGTTCTGATCACACGGGGTTAATGAGACCACAAAGGGTTTTACACACGTGTGGGTGAACAGCTTCCGAGGCAAGCTCAGTAGGTTCACAACTCTTACAAATGGCAGAGAAAAAGCTAATAAGCTCTCCAGAGAGCAGAGCTGAGGCGATGCAGTTCACCGGGATATCTCACCCCCATGCAAGTAAAGCACAGCATGAATAAATACACCCCAGGTCTACACACAGCCAGCTCTGCCTCAGGCCGACCTGGGCTGGGTCCCATGCGGCACCAGGACCTCTCCTGGGGTTCCTCCAGGGCACAGCAGATCAGTGGGTATGCGGCACCCGCAGCAGCGCAGCCCGCACACGCGTGTCCTCGCTGCAGCTCCATGGGACAGGGCCAAGAGCCAGCGGCTGCTGGTTCCTGCTCGTGCCCCAAGCTGCTCCTCTGGGACTGAGCTGCAGTCCTGGCTTAAGGGCTGCCCATCTTCAGTGGAAAAAGGAGCAATTCTGAACAGAAACAAACAGCTCCTGACCTCCTTTGATGAAGAATTGAACTGAAAAGCTGGATGTCTTGCTTCATGCCATGTTCCCCTCTCACAGTGTACTGCTCACCACCTACGTTACGCCACAGCTGCTGCCCATCAGACCCTTCCATGTGCCACTTTAGTTCACTAAAACAGTAAATCAGTAAAAAACTGGCCCCTTTTCTTTCAGTGACCTCAACAGCTCGCCAGAGGACATGGTAACCGTCCAGGCGACAGGCGGGAGATGCAGAATTGAGCCTGTCCCTCTGGCCACTGCTTGGACACAGCTGCCCATGGAGTCACAGCCCAACGCTGCTTCATTGGCAAAAATCAATTAAAAGGTTCCCGCCCACCCCACACAATCTGTTTTAGGGGAGCTACTTTTTAAGCATGGATCACACACCTGTTAAATTTTAGAGCTAATCCCCTGAACTGTTGCAGCTGTAAGCAGACAGAAGTAACAGACACTTCTCACATCTCTTTATAAAGCAATGATTTCTTTGGAACCACGAGCATAGACCCCAATACCACAGCTGTTCTTATAACACCGCCAGGTACATCCCGCACTCCGGCAATCTTGGCAAAACAAGCTACCTTGTTCCGTACGGAAGTTTCGAGTCCATGCAAACCCAGGTTTCCCTGGTGTAAGCTCGGAGGTGGACTGGCTGCAACTTGTACTACAGAGCGAAAAGGGAACAACAGGACATTCGGGAGAAAACAGTGACACTTGAAGGCAAGGCTGTGGGCTGTTCCTGATATGTTTAAAGTGCTTCAAATAGTAAGACAATAGCAAGAATAAAACTGATGTAATTTTACTCTGTATTGAACCTAAAAATCTGTGCTGGTATCTTTTTCACAGACATGTCCTGAAATTCCTTTACATTTTAATCTAGGGTAACGTTTATCCATCTTTGTAGAACTAACTTGTTAAGCAGAGATAGTGAAACACCAGTTAAAACCAACAAAACCTCTATTTGAGAGGCAAATACGACAAACAGAAGAGAACTTATCTGAGCAGGCAGGCAGCTGGGGAGAGGTGTGCGCGCAGGAAAAATGAGGTTCTAATTTTTTGATCACTAACGATGAATCCTGCCGCTCACAGCGTCCTCGCACTCCTGCAACCGCTGAAACCACATCACAGTTTTGGAAAACCTTCTGAAAACCATTGGAAAATCTTGCAGCAGCAAACACCACGTACCAACCCACCCTCGCTAAGCTCAGCGCTGGATGAACACACAAAGATGTCCCTTCAGCTGGTCTCTCAAGAGGCGGCAGCGGCAGCCCCAACCTGTGCGGTGCGTCGTGAAGCCGTAAGAAAGCGTTTGGTAGCTCAGGAATTCAGCTGACAGGCCAGATCCAGGCAACGGGTTTACTACCAGCTAAATCACACTGACACAGGAAATCATTCACATCAGAATAAAATATTATTGGAGCTTAAGTGTCTCGAAACCACGTCTTGTCCATTCAACAGCCAGATTTGATACTAATAAAAGCAGGAAAAGACTTTTAAGCTAATATCTAAAAACTTGTGTGCAACATGGAAAAGCCATCCCAATTCAAGCCAATATTATTCCCATGTACTTAGAGGAGGGATTTGTGTCTCTGTTCTAGCCACAGTCTCTATCCAGTCAAGAGATGTGTCCTGCTTTAACGCTGTCACGGTCAGTAAAATGTAGAAAGTCTCTAAGTTCTGACCAAACCTGCCCCAGCCATGAGGAAGAGAGCCAGGTAGGACCCTGTGATCTGACTGATCCCGTATCATAAACACAGCTGTGCACCACTGCACAGGGATGGGTCTCATACCTGCATCCCAGTTATCCTGGACCTTCTCACAACTGCTCATGGGACAGGGTAGGACACAGAGACCATCTCACCACAGTAAAAAGGGGAGAGAGATCTGGAATCTTATTTTATCCCAGCCCTGTTAATAAAAAGGCAACATTCTCCCAAGTCCAGGATATTTGGGGTTTTACCTGTCCCACCTTGTTCTCCACTGCAGTGGGCAAAATGTCACAGCCCCAGACCCTGGGTCTGCTCCTGAGCCCCTTCAAAGCTGAACGGAACATGGCAGCACCCGCAGCTCCCAGCCGACCACACTGCTCGGCGCTGACAAGTCTTCTTGCTGTCATAGTTATTGGCATAAATATATCTAATGAATTTTCATTCGAAGTACTCTCACCCGGGCAGTAGTCCAAATATCACAGAATCCCAGAGTGTCAGGGGTTGAAGGGCCCTGGAAAGCTCATCCAGTGCAATCCCCCCATGGAGCAGGAACACCCAGATGAGGTTACACAGGAAGGTGTCCAGGCGGGTTGGAATGTCTGCACAGAAGGAGACTCCACAACCCCCCTGGGCAGCCTGGGCCAGGCTCTGCCACCCTCACCGGGAACAAGTTTCTTCTCAAAATTAAGTGGAACCTACTGTGTTCCAGTTTGCACCCATTGCCCCTTGTCCTGTCACTGGTTGTCACCAGAAGAGCCTGGCTCCATCCTCCTGACACTCCTCCTTTCCATATTGATCCCCATGAATGAGTCACCCCTCAGTCTCCTCTTGTCCAGCTCCAGAGCCCCAGCTCCCTCAGCCTTTCCTCACACGGGAGATGCTCCACTCCCTTCAGCATCTTGGTGGCTGCGCTGGACTCTCTCCAGCAGTTCCCTGTCCTGCTGGAACTGAGGGGCCACAACTGGACACAATATTCCAGGTGTGGTCTCCCCAGGGCAGAGCAGAGGGGCAGGAGAACCTCTCTGACCTACTGACCACCCCCCTTCAAATATCATCAAGTCCATTACTTACTGTTAAAAAATTCCTCGTAGTCAGTTTTCTCCACGCAGCACGTGTACATGCGCAAAGCTGCTACTTTAACTTTCTAAAGAAAAAGAAAAGACAATACTTAAAGCATTGTTCATGAGAGCCAGTGAACACCACTGCTTGTTAAATGCATACACTACCACTTTCTGAGAAGACTCCTTTTGGGAGTCACAATCACTTGAGATTTTCAGGAGCACATTAAACTATTATATCTCCCAGGAATTACACAAGTATACATGGCTTCTTCAATACTCTTCCAAATCTAGCTTAATATAATCCTGTCATTACAGAAAAAGAAATGCAATGGCTTTCCTTCCAGGGACTCCAAGGATCCCAATCCACAGATCCTGGTTTCCTCCAATAACTTTGATGCATATCACTCAAAGTGGTCTGTAAAATTTAAGTTTTAAATATTAAAGAAGTGACATACGAGACATGTCCTAAAAACATATTTTTTTCCTAAAAAAATGCAAATTGACCAACTAAGCTTCTCAAGTGAGGAAGGAATCCCAAACAATGAGTGACATGAGATACATTCAGGTGCTTTGGCACTTGTGGTTTTGTTCTGTCATTGCACCAGACACATGTTGATTGCATCGTCTGTAACAAAGAGACCCGTATTGAAGCTTCAAAGAGCACAATAACTGACAACAAACATTTTAAAGAGCCGTCAGTCACTCCTGCTCATTAATGTCAAGGGGAGAAAAATTAAAGACATATGAAAACTCCAGAGTCTACTCCCCAACTAAGCGTGGAAGCAGCACCGGGCTTGGGGGTTTGGTTTTGGCTTGGTTGCTGGGTTTTGTTTGTTCATGGAGATTTCTTGTTTGCAGGGATTTTTTGTTTGTTGGTTTGGTTTTTGTGTGTGTGTTCTGTTGTGGTTTTTGTTGCTGTTTTTCGGTTGTTTGGCTTGGTTCTAGTTTTCATTTTAGTGACATACACCAGGTATCATCTCAGCGCTCGCTACACTACAGACATGAGCACTCTGCCTGTCAAACAGCACCTGCAGTCACCAAAGTAATGATTTGTGTCTCCTCTAACCAAAAGGAAAGTAAGGAAGTTGCAACTGATCCACTGTGGAAACACAGGAGACATTGGTTTTTTCTTATTTGATAATCTCAGGCTTCTGTCAAAAATCAATATACATCTAAACTTCTCGCAGGAAAATAATTATTGGAGTTCTAAGGTTTCCTTTTTAAAGGAAATGCTGCCTGGCCTGGGAATAGAGATCTGCCTGGTGAAAGACACTGCCCCAGGCCAGGCCTTACCAGACACTACAAACATGTAAAGAACAGCCCCTGCAGCCCAGCCCTGAAATAAGGCAGGTAACACGGGAGAAACCGGTGACATTTAAACATGGAAGTTTTAGGGTGTAAAATAGGTGTGGGGAAGGGAGAAGAAAATGGAAAAAAAGCAAAGAAATATTAAGAAACTTTGCTAAGACCTCATAGAGAGCACTGGCAAGGATAAAACTCGGCTCTCTTGGGCCCTACCCACAAAATAACCCCTCCCAACCCAGCTCCCCAGCCACAAGCAGGCAGTAAAGAGGAGCAGTTAAGAACTCTGAGTCAACACTTAGCGCTAATGAAAAGCTTTATTACAACAATATGTACACAAGCACATGGGAGAGAAACTACTCCCTCGTGAGGTTTAGCATCACCTGATTAAACGCAACTGATATTACCCAAAATACCAAACTCCCTTAAGTGTCAGTTATCTTTTCTAGGTATTTTCTTCCTGAGGACTGAGATGCAATCAGCAGCAGTTGCAGATCAGTCTCGAGGCCCACTCTGCCTTGCAGATATCCAGAAACACCTTGTGGGTTTTAATTCCGGTTTTAATTCTGTGCTTCAAGCTGCCTTTTCCCCCCCACTCCTTAATACCGCGTCCTAGTTCAGAGCAAAGAAATTCTGAATTCCATCTCTTTTTCCTTCTGCGTAAGGAACTGAAGGTGTCTCTGACAGAACTGCTCATTTAGTCAATGTTAACAACGGCTTTACGAAAAAACTACTTAAAAAACACAAAAGCACACCTTGCCCTAGTCAGCTATTACTGAACAGCAACTCAAACAGCAATTGTATCGTATCTCGCTGCTTGGGAGACCCTCCTGTCACAGAAATATCGAACACAAAGAGGTGCAGAGAACCAAAACATGAAAGAGCCTTAATGACAGCAACAAGTCTCCTCGGTTCAGAGAAAGACACAGTTATTGTGGAATATATGACTCTATAAAATCAGTGAAAGGGAGAATGTGAACATACACTCCAAGAAAAGAATAATCACCATTTATTCAAGTACAAAATCAAAAGGCACCAATTGAAAACAACAGTACTTCTTCCCCCAGTGGGTACTGAAGCTACAGAACTCCTGACACTGAATGCTATGGATGTGATGGATCCTATAAACTTAAAGTGCAACTGGACACAGTTATAGAAAACAATCCATCACTAGATATTAAAGAAAAAATGCCCGATGTCATGCAGGAAGTCCTGGAACAGACAACTGTCGTAGCTGGAGGAGCACGCAAGACAAGTTCCATACTGTGCTTTCCTGTAATTAAATTATCTTAAGATAACTGCAATCGGTCATTGTTAGAGACAAGACGATGGCCAATGTGGGTGTTCCACTTGGATAGTCAGGCTGTTATTGCATCCTCGGTGCACAAAGTAAGTGAAAAATAAGACACCAGAAGGTTAAGACTCTACAAACTGATTTTCCTACTTACGTCAACGATGGCAACACACAGATCAAGGGAGGTTCAAGCTATGGATTATTATTCCTCACATCACTAGCCAGGAATTTACATGGGTAATAATTAGAACTTTTCCATCAAGTACGACTCCTATCATCGGATAAAAAGTGAGGGGCTTTTGTCTGCTTTTTAGAACTCTGAAAGTATCAAAGAAGCAAAAGAACTATTAAATGAATGCCTTACCCATCTGCTGTACTTCAGTGGTCCCGTGAAACCCAGTGCTTCTATCAACCTTGTGAAAGGACCCACTTTCTCTTCAGATGGCTGCAAGGAATCTTTTGCAGAAAGATGCTGTAAGATTGAAATATCACACACTTCAGTCTGAGCAATTAAATCCGACAAATCATTTTAGTTAGAAAAGCTACACATTTAACAGACAATTTAATTTCGTTGTTCGACAGAACAAATACGTATTTAGGTCCTCTCTGCAAAATATGACACTGTTTTTCCTATGTGACATTATCCTGTTTATGAATCAAATGCTGCATAACCATTTTGCCGAAAGCATCCCATTGGAAGCTGAGACAAACAGTCTGTACAGAAACCTCCTTTGGGAAATACAGCCACCAGTCTAGATTCCAATATTCTTTCTAAATGTATGTCTTTACTTCGGCTTAAATCTTTCACAGATAAAACGAGCAAACAAATCACAGAAACAGAGCAAATAAAGCTAACATTTCACGTTCACTCTCTTGCTCTCACAGGCATGTCATATTCTAGAGTAATTATAGAAAGCAATCAGCTCTGTCTTAAAACTCATGAAGCTCCATGAACCCATTGTTCTTACTGAAAACCTCCCCCAGATTGTTATTCCCCTCACAGTTAATCTAAATGGCACCTGCAGAAACTCTAGATCAGGAAAGAATTTAGCCCTTAATGATTTGCAGTGTCTGCAAACATGAAGAGAAACGTTCTCTTCCAGATTAACTACACACCTTCAACCCCACGGGACTGGTTGAACCCCTGTGGCGTTCTGCCTTTCTGGCAGCAGCAGTCAGCCCACAGTACTTACCACCCCTACTCCAGCAAATCATTGCTAATGAATTAAGTACGCAGTGTATAACATTTCGTTATCAACAAATTACTGTACTTTTAACCCATCTAAGCAAAATCTAATGCATGTGAATTTCCTACATCCACTGGAGGAACACAGCTGAGAGGCGTTACGATGGGCCCTCCCTATAGGAAGGTAGTTCTGGGCCCCTCACACCAAGAAAGGCCTTGAGGTGCTGGAGCAAGTTGGGAGAAGGGAACGGAGCTGGTGAGGGGCTGGAGCACAAGTGTGATGGAGCGGCTGAGGGACCTGGGGGTTCAGCTGGAGAACAGGAGCTGAGGGGAGACCTTCTGATCTCTGAACTGCCTGAAAGGAGCTTGGAGCCAGGGGGGTCGGGCTCTGCTCCCCAGGAACAAGCGCCAGGAGCAGAGGAAACGGCCTCAAGTTGCCCAGGGGAGGGTGAGGTTGGATGTGGGAACAATTTCTTCCCCAAAGGGCTGTGGGGCATTGGAACAGGCTGCCCAGGGCAGTGCTGGAGTCACCAGCCCTGGAGGGGCTGAACAGACATGGAAATGAGGTTCTCAGGACATGGGGTAGGGGTTGGACTCAATGATCTTAAGGGTCTCCTCCAACCAAGATGATTATTTGATCTGACAAAGTTTCCTGACCAAAGAAATGTTAAATTGCTTTAAGCTGCTGGAATTTTACCCTAAACACTTCCTCCTAAGACATGTGAATACTAAAAAAATAATTTTCTTAGTAGAGCAGCAATTTCACGATGTAAGGAGTGCTGCACATAGCCAGAACAAACACTCATCCCAGGACACCATCTCCAGCCATGCCCAGGAGCAATGGGGGCACAGCCTGGGGTGACCTGCCCGGCTGCTCACAGCCCGGCCCGCACCACCACAGGGGTCCACACACTCACTTTTGGCACCTACAACTGGATGCACCTTCAGCAGCCCCGTGTTTGAAACTATTTAACCTCCATAACGCAGAGTCGTGGTGCGTGAGTTTCACAGTTACGTGCCCGTTTTAAATCCAACCTTGCCACTTCACTGGATGTTCCCTGTTGTCCTGTAAGAAGCCACAACCAACCATTTCCTCTTCCTGTTTTCAGTATTCTTATGACTTTTCTAGGCCAGTATCATATATATGCCCATCAGTTATCTCTTCTTAGTTTAGAAGGGTTGTAAAATAGCTTCTTCTCATACTGAAACCTTTTCACATTTCTGATCATTCTGGCTGTTTTCTCTGCTGCTTTCCTAGCATAATACAGTCATTTTTGAAATGGCATGAATGATAAATAAATACACATTAAAATACAGATACATATCCTGCACAAGTTGCTATCATTAATTAGAAACTAATTGTAAACATGATAAAACCTGTAGCTTTGAGACATAATCAATCCCTATGTATACCCATGCATGTGAGTGAAAATCCTTTGCACTTGGGTACGATCCAGAGACAGCTGCTGCTGTCTGGAATCCCATCGTGCCCAGGTAAACAGGAACAAACATGCCCAGTGCCATTTCAGTATCTACCAGTCACCTCATGAGACGTTGTGACGCTGTCCAGGACCTTCTTTAATCCTCAGATTGGAACACTGGCCATTGACACTGTTTGCCAAGTCCCCTGTTCTCATCCAGAACAGGAGCATCTGCACAGGCACCTTTCCTCCCTCTGCCACAAGCAATGGACCCAGTGAGTCTACCAACATGTATTTGAATATTTAAACCAATTTTTAGTACTTTCTCTTCAAGATTATCCCATGCAATACCCTGCACTAACAATGACACCTCACGGTAACTCCACAGCCCCGCTCAGCCAGGCAGTGACAGGATTTGCTCAATGCAGAACTCATGCCCCAATAACCACTCAGCTCCTCCATAGGAATTAAAATCATCCTAAACCTCAGCAAATCTAGGCAGCTTAATTTTACTAAATGTCTGTTATCTACAAACGCATTATGAAGTCTCTCTCAGTACAGATTTTTCATTACGCAGAAGTTGTAAACCAAAATTACGTTGATTCAACTGTTGTTAGCTCATCACCAAAAATGACTGCGTGTAAACCAGACTTTTGGTAAGAAATGCCGTGATTCTTCATTCTTCTGCAAGTCTGCCTGGACTGGCTCAGGAGATGGAGGGGGCATTGAAGCAGCGAGTGTGTGGTTCAGCCTATGGACACAGGTATGCGGTTCATCCCGCCAGCGCCAGGACTGCAGCCAAATCAACTAAACAGTCCTACAAGTGTATAGAAAATTACATTATAACTCACTCAAAACAAGCTCATCGGGACACTGAAAGAGACCTAAACCCACCTCAGGCTGACTTTCCTGCTCAATACCTGAAATGTAGCGCTCAAGCTGATCAACCCTCTTAATTTTGACACCATATACAAAAATGAAACAACTGGAGCTCACCATTAATTCTAAACCATTTTCCTACCAGGAGTGCATAGTCAAGTTCGTATTTCAAAGACAAGTAAGTATTTTCCTACTTGAAATAACGAGGTTGCAGTCCAAAAACCTACCCCAAACCTTACCTACGCTGCTGTAAACTGCTTCCTCTCTGGTCATAAATCCTGCCTGGCTACTTACACCATGGTTATTTTAAGAAGGAAGTTTACAAATTCATCCTTCAAGCTTTGCAGCCCCCCGCCAGGCCCCTTCTAATGCAGAAAAGCAAGTCTGACCCCTGCCTTGCGGATCTTCCTGCCACGCCCTGGCTTGTCACCCGTTGCTCTCCCGGTGATCCTTGCGCAGGTACAAGAGGGGGGCGCAGGCAGGCGTAGGAACTAGGGGTACACGCCACCTTTGAGAGCCTGGGTACTGTTCTTGGCTCTGGCCATGGTAAACTGTACAAGCCACTTTGTACGCTTCAGTCTCCTTGCCTGCAAAATGTTTGGTTTACCTCACCAGCTGAAAAACACCAAAAAATGGACTAAAAAAAGGAAAACCTTTGGTTAAGAAGCAGATACAAACAGCAGCTGGGCTTTTTTTTCCTTCCATACATCTCCTTGTTTTCCTTTGTTTTGTCTATCCACGTCAAAATACCTGATTCAAAATACGTCTATTATTCACCTATTCCCAGCAAACTGGGATTGCAAGTTTCACCCATGAATCCCTAACTGTCTTCTTCCTTCTGTCCTCTCATTTCTCATACACACATTCCATTTTGCACTTTCTTCACACTGAGTTAACAAGAGCAGGATCAGGAAATGTTTAAGTTGAGAGATGCTGACGCCCTTGGATTAAGGGCTAAACTAATCTTACGGAGATGATTCGTGCTCCAGAAAACTTCCATCGCAAGACAAAAGACGATAAAGGTAACAGAGACCACAAATTAACAAAATAGTACAGATGAACAGTAAATAATTACACAAAAATTTGTCATTATTAGTAGACTGCATGACAATTTTCAGTGTTTAGCAAATAGCAAAGCTGTTGTTACACACTATTCGCAAGGTACCTGTCGCTTCTAACACATATGGACAACTTCTGTGTTGCCCTTTTTAATGGTAATAAAGGAACATCTGCCCCCCACCTCAATAATTATTCTCCTTAATTTAGTTTCTTTCCTCACTGGAAAGAAGCCCTCAGGCTTCTCCTTGGAACCTACGCCCCAGATAACCAGACAGCAACTGCATTTCCCATGCCAGTGCTTCATTTTCTGGAAAGAAACAGGACGCATTTCTCAAATTATCGTACCCATTGTTCATGCTATATTCAAACATTTTATATAAAGGATCAATCATGTCTTACGTGTTTTGAAATGAGCTTTGTTACCTGTATCTGTATAATCCCTAGCACAATGTGCCCCCCGACAATAAAAACACCAAACTCTTCTAACCTTATTTGTGTTGTAAAATGATCTGTTTGGCTGTGTAATGGCTCCGTTGGCTTGAATCAATCCACCACAGGATTTCGACAGTTGGAACCGGTCAGCCTGGCGTCTCTAGTAAAAATTACAAAAGAAAAGTAAAAAATGAAAGAAACATTAACAAGTAAACACTTAACTTCACACCAACTACCCTTAGTTTGCTTCCACATCAATTACGGTTCTGTCTAATCTTGAAAAACTTCATATCACAAACAGCACAAAGTTATTATCATAACACGAAGTGGTTGTCCATGCTTCATGCTGCACTCCACACATTTTCTAGTGCTCTGCACGTATACTGATGGAATAGACTAGCAGAACACTTCACTCTCAAAAACCATGGGCTATCCGCTTTCATTTTCTCAGCCAGTACTTCTCTTTTTCCTGTCCTTGCAGAGAAACAGTTTATGCTACTTTTATCTATGACTTTATAGTCCATTCAATTGCCTTTGCGCCAGGACTCGAGCAAAACAGATAACAAGGTAAAAACCACTACTGTAACTGCAATAGTTTCACAGCACATGATCCGGATCCGGAGCTATCACACAATAGAGAAAAATATTGAGTAGGAGTGAGTGGGATCTCCAGGGAAGAAGCTGCACACTGACTAGAGCACCTCCCATAGCCTCCCAGCACACCCAGATCACCAGTGCCTTGTTTATTCATAAATTCAGACATAGTAAATATACTGCTTTTTTAAGAGCAGTCACCCCCAGTATTTAGTGAATCTACTGGTGGCTCGGAGTAAGATCAGCTCTATCAATCAACTTCACAACTGCTCATATCCCTCTCTACTCCAAACATTATACAATCACAGAACAGTTTGGGTTGGTAGGACCTTCCCAGCTCCCCAGTGCCCCCCCTGCCATGAGCAGGGACATCTGCACCAGCTCAGGTTGCTCAGAGCCCCGTCCAGCCTGGCCTGGGATGTCTCCAGGGATGGTTCAGCCACCACCTCTCTGGGTACCTGGGCCAGGCTCTCACCACCCTCAGGGGCAACAATTTCTTCCTCATGTCCGGCCTGAATCTCCCTCCTTTAGTTTAAAACCATCACCCCATTGTCCTATCACAACAGGCCCTGCTCAAAAGCCTGACCCCATCTTTCTTACAGGCTCCTTTTAAGTACCAAAAGGCCTCAATAAGGTCTCCCCATTGCTTCTCTTCTCCAGCTGCACACCCCAGCTCTCCCAGCCTGTCCCCCAGCAGAGCTGTTCCAGCCTCGCATCATTCCTGTGGCTCCTCTGGCCCCTCTGCAGCAGCTCCATGTGTGTCCTGTGCTGAGGACCCAGAGCTGGACCAGCACTGCAGGGGGGTCTCACCAGAGTGGGGCAGAGGGGCAGGATCCCCCCAAACCTGCTGCCCACGGGGATGGGGATGCTGCTCAGGATATGACTGGCTTTCTGGGCTGCAAATGCACAATGACGGGTCATGTCCAGCATTTCATCCCCCAGTGTGCCCAAGTCCTTCTCCTCAGGGCTGCTCTCCATCCCTGCATCCCCAGCCTGGACTGATACTGGTGGTTGCAGGACCTTGCACTTGGCCTTGTTGAACCTCATGATGCTCACATGGGCCTACTTCTCGAGCTTGTCCAGGTCCCTACATGGTAACCTACTCCATATGGATGATGTTTTAACAGTATGGTTGTGCAACAAAAGTACAGACAATTTTCCCAGGACTGGAAGGTCTTATCTGAGAAAAGACATTCAAGCCAAAGAATCTACAGGTAAGTTTCCAATTCTGTAAGTCATGGCTCTTGATACAAGTTTTAAGATACAGGAAGACAAAGAAGAGCCTTCATGTCCTCCCATTTTATGCAACAAGGAAACACCAAGAGATATACTCTAATTCTGTCCAGACAGCCTGCATCTATTGCCATTTTCTACACATTTTTCACCTCTTTATCATCAAGTGCTATTACACGCTATTCTAGTTAATTTACTATGGATAGACACAATCTGACACTGTGCATGCTGTTGCAGAACTGAAAGCACAACTGCAAAGCTGCATTTGCCACTGAAATGACACGACTTCATGTTCTGCCCTGCTAGGCAACATACCCAGAGTACTGGAAAGTCCAAGGTTATTGTACAGTGGAGACTTTCTATGAAATAAAGTGCTGGAAATTACATGCAATCATTATTAGCTTTGGAAAAAATGACACCTCCATTTGGACTTCTGCATTTCATCTACTCGCAACGGGATCATTTGGATCCATTAAAAGGCTACCCAGCTGGAATGAAGACAACTGAGCTCACTCTTTTAGCAGCAGAAGGCTTTCCAGTTGCCTTGATATTTCAGGAACGCACAGACAGTGCAGATATCACTTTTGGAAACCTCTATTTAATAAATATGACTTTTTCATCCCAATTTAAACTTATCCCACTTTTTACACACTTTAATATAGTGATATCTACCTGGGAAACAGCACAGAGCGTCCGTCTGCGCTGGCCTGGGACTGCGGTTGTGTGTAACAATCCACCGCAGGCTGCGATCCAGTGAGCGACTCCAGTCTGGCAGCTCTGGAACAGAGAGAGCAGCAATGAAGAAAAGGACCCTAATGCTCAGAAACGGTTTAACTGTCCTCCTGCTGCCACGAGTTTTATTCATTTATACAACAATCCTCAGATTAAACTCCCAACTTGCGCTTGACAGAAGTATAAATTTTGATTTTAAAAAAGTCTTGCCTTCCAGTACAAGCATGCAACGCAGCTGTGATGGCAGAAACAGACTGGTCCAGGGAAATGGCCAGCTGTCTACATCGTAAAACTACACCGCAATGTTTATATCTATACAATAAATTCAAATGCTTAAGAAGCATTCCGCGATTGAGCGAGCGAGATCTAAAAAGCCCACATCCAACTCTCAGCTTTTACACATCTTTCTCTTAACTGTACTCAGGCACAGCTCAGAATTTCAGTATTTCAAAAACGTGTGTTGTCCCAATAAATTTAAGTGAAAATAATTATTTTCTGTAATGAAGATGCCA
This sequence comes from Columba livia, assembly GCF_036013475.1. NCBI lineage: Eukaryota > Metazoa > Chordata > Aves > Columbiformes > Columbidae > Columba > Columba livia. The sequence continues at coordinate 13,842,037 of NC_088617.1, forward strand.
GGTAACACGGAAAAAAGGCAGAGTTCTCTTTGCCTGCACTTCCTTTGCACCTTTCATTTGCTGCAATATTCAAGTTAGTACAATATTTGCCACCTCCATACATGTTCTACATTAATACTGGAAATAATGTACATATCATCAGAATAATAAAAATGGCTTCAGTTTCAATTGGCTACAAGGATGATTAAGAGATTGAAGCATCCAATATATAAGGAGACATTTAGATTTGAGAAGGCTCCAGGGGAAAGTTAATGGTTTGTATAAACCCCCGATGGGGTGGGCAGCCCAGTGACAGGAGAGCGGGAGACCCGCACGTCTGCCCAGGGCTGGGGGAGCAGAGCCAAACCGGCTGGAGCTCCTGCCCCTGTGGTCCCTGCTGTGCCCCCTCGGCTCCTCACACAGCTGCACTTCTAATCCATTAGCGAATCCATCCGGGTTTTTAAAAACTGCGAGGGGACAGACGCACTGCCACAACAAATGGGATCAGTCTTCGCTACTGCAGCAAGGCTACATAGTTTCAGCTCTTTCTCCTTAACATCACCGTCCGCAAGTACAATTATGAAAATGATAGATTTCTATCCAAAAAGACATTCCAGCTGAGTACCACAAAGTACTTCCAGTGCTCTGAGATAAACAGTTTAACAATAGTGACGTGAGAGAGAAAAATCATTGTTTTTTTATAACTAATTACGACAAGATTCCAAAGCACGTGACAGAATTCTTCTGAGGCTTTATCTTTGAGGCTAAAAGGAAAGCACGCCTAGGCTGCAATGTGTCTTAGAGCTGGAATATACTGGGGTTTATAGCTGTGGAAAAGCACTGCTGCAACACAACCGGACAGAGACATACAAAAACAAACAGCGAGCATACCCACATTTCAAAGGTGAGATGTGATAAATAATCAACTAATAAAGAAAACAGCAAAAGCAGAAAGCAGCAGAGAAGCCGAAAGGGAACGCAATGAGCCAAGGAATCTTCCCCAAATCAGCACCACCGCTCGCAGAACACAACTCTCCTTTCAAATCACAAGTGCTACTTTTACATCTCCATTTGGCTGCGAGAAAATGTACCAAGCACAAAGAGCACAGGATTACTCGGGAATAGTCTGCAGACAGCGCAAGCACCTCCTGCCGACAGCTGCTTTGTCAAGGTGAAGGAATATCGCTTTGGTCTTCTAAATCCTCCTGGAAACCATTAGAAAAGACTCACATAGCAGACAAACTAATGAGCAAGATCTCTTCTGAGGTAAAGAACAGTTTTATTAACAGCACTATTAACCGCTAGGGCCGAAACGTCTGGACAATAATCAGGACTGTACCATACGCTGTGAGATCCTGAGAAGGCTTGAAGACAGAAGAAAAGAAAATCCGTCCTTATTTCCAGTACGAAGAAGAGACGCTGGAAGTCTGAAGACTTATTTTCACATGATTAGGCAACTGTTAAATTCTAACACCAAAGCAGATGCTTGGAAATGCCAAGAATCAGCAAAGCTCGAGCTGAAGCACGCTGCTGCTCTCAGATGTCCCATTACCAAACTGCATATTCCCACCACTCTCTACAGCTCAGGTGCTTCTCTGATCACAAAGTAAGGCACTTCAGATCACAAAAACAGCCAACAACTACACCTCCTCCCCTCCAAAGAGAATTTTTTGTGACTAGGCTGAAAAGTTGAATCAGCTTACTTTGCATATAAATGCCAGAAACAGCCAGGAGATGAGTTGTCCATGGACAGGTAAGCCCAGGAGACAAGTCCTTTACCTTCTGCAAGGCTTTCATTGCAAACCACCCCCTGGCAGCACAGCTCCACAGAGCTGGACCCATCTGGTGACTCTCTACCACCCTCCCTGCTCCCCTCCTGCCTGGCCTCCCCCTCCCTTTTTGCTATGATTGCTTAACATACTAAAACTGCAGAATACTATTCTTCTGTTACCACAGTCCTGCTGCTCCAGCATTTGCAGCTCAGGGGCCCAAAAAACTGCAGGAGGAGGCGATGGTAGGCCAGCAGTGCAAAGACATGAGCAAGAATGAGCAGGAATGGGAAGAGGCAGCAGGAACTCCAGCTCATTTCAGTTGCTGAAGGGCAGGCTTGCTCCCGGTTGCTTTCAGCTTGAGAGCCAAAAGGGCAGGGCTGGCCACGCCTGTAAAAACCACACCTGAGACACCAGTTCCAGGAATATAGTGGATTAACTTCACAGAACCACAGAACAGTTTGTGTTGAAGGGACCTTCCCAGCTCCCCAGTGCCCCCCTGCCATGGGCAGGGACATCTTCACCAGCTCAGGTTGCTCAGAGCCCCGTCCAGCCTGGCCTGGGATGTCTCCAGGGATGGTTCATCCACCACCTCTCTGGGTACCTGGGCCAGGCTCTCACCACCCTCAGAGACAACAATTTATTTCTCCTAAGTTGGTGTTGCCCTCAAACTAAAGGCTGTTCATCTTCCTGATGAGAATCTGCCTCCAGCTTGGAGCACCGGCCATCCCTGTATTTGTGTTGTGACTGAATATCAGACCCAGGCAGAGAGTTCCCTTCTCTAAAATATATGTTAAAAGCGGCATTCTGCTGCAAAGACTTCGAAAGCTCATTCAAAACAAAACACCACTAATGCATGAGAAGGCAGCTGTGTGACTAGTAATCCACTCTCATTCATAAGAACCCGATCTCTTCCCCGTAACAGAGAAAGCGGAATCTTCACATTATCCTTTCAATCAAGCACCTCTGAAGTGAGAAGGGAATCTCCCACAACAGCAACCCCCACCCCACGGGGCCCCAAGCAGGAATGCTAAAGCCTGGCCTAGATCTTATGTAAAGACAAGCTATGAAGGAAACGTCGCTCGCCCAGCGGAGGCACGGCCGGGCAGGGGCCGCGGGGCCTTGGGGAGGCGCTGGGGGCCATGGCGAGGGGGCCATGGGCAGGGGGGCATGAGGAGGCGTCGGGCGCCGCTCCCCCCGCAGCCCCGCGGGCCGGGCTGTGCCTCACGCACGTTCTCTGCTGAGAGGCCGCGCCGGACACAGCCCGCGGGGCAGGCCCGGCCGCACGGGGCAGCCCCGGCCGCACCGCCGCTCGCTCCGGGCGGACACTCACCGCGGCCCGCGCCAGCGCCGCCATGGCTCCTCCGCACGGCTTCCGGCGGCGCGGCGGGTTCGGCCCCGCCCCTTCCGGCCGCCACCGCGCGTGCGCGGGTTGGGAGCGGGCGGGGCCGGGGCGCGGGTGTTGAGTCCCGGCCGCCAAACGCCGTGTCCTGGCGTGGGCGTGGGTCGGTCGGAACAGCACCCTCATTGCCACCGGCCAGCGAGCCTCTTTCGCCCGCTTCACCATCCTCCTCATGCTCTTCCTCTTGTCGGAGTCCTAGAAAACAAAATACGCAATTACTAAAACACTGTAATAGTTTACAAAAACATCGGTCTTGTAAGCCGAAGGATGAAGGTTATACCCCTTCTTAGAGTTCCCCCACACTCTCATCATCACAAAAGAGGGAATTAAACCCTCACCTCCTGCTCCCAAAGCTGGTATTCTACATTAAACTATCTTCTGACACCCCCCCCCGACACACGCTGCCCGGACTCCCCCCGAGACAGCCCCCATACAACCTCCAACACTGCCAACAATGTCAGCAACAACCGTCATCCCCCGCGCGTGGCCATGATGGGGGGGATGTTCCGCTTGTGCTGCCCACGCTGCACGGCTGGGGAGCGGCTGACAGGCTGGGAAAAGTGGGGTGGTGAGGCAGGAGGTGTCGAAAGGAGGGAGCCCCAGGCCTGGGTTGGGGTCTGGCTGGGAAGGGGAGGAGGCGGCAGAGCTGTGCCTGCCCGGCACTGCGGGGCTCTCTGCTCAAGGGCCGACCCCGGGTCATGGGGCTGCGCTGGCACCGCTGCTCGGCAGCTGAGAGAAATCCCAGCATGTCAGGGGCTGGAAGGGCCCTGGAAAGCTCATGCAGTGCAATCCCCCCATGGAGCAGGAACACCCAGATGAGGTTACACAGGAAGGTGTCCAGGCGGGTTGGAATGTCTGCACAGAAGGAGACTCCACAACCCCCCTGGGCAGCCTGGGCCAGGCTCTGCCACCCTCACCAGGAACAAGTTTCTTCTCAAATTTAAATGGAACCTCTTGTATTCCAGTTTGTACCCATTACCCCTTGTCCTGTCACTGCCTGTCACCAGAAGAGCCTGGCTCCATCCTCCTGACACTCCCCCTTTCCATATTGATCCCCATGAATGAGTCCCCCCTCAGTCTCCTCTTGTCCAGCTCCAGAGCCCCAGCTCCCTCAGCCTTTCCTCACACGGGAGATGCTCCACTCCCTTCAGCATCTTGGTGGCTGCGCTGGACTCTCTCCAGCAGTTCCCTGTCCTGCTGGAACTGAGGGGCCACAACTGGACACAATATTCCAGGTGTAGTCTTCCCACGGCAGAGTAGAGGGGAAGGGGAACCTGTCTCTAATGAGAGCAGCACAGGGGCAGCGAATTTCCCCCGGCTGAGGTAGACGTGGCCGTTGTGGCTGTCTGTGTGTGTGCGAGCCTGCCCGGGGCCAGCACGGGTGTCGGCGGAGGCACCGGACACGGCACAGCCCCTGGTGTCCCTGCAGCCAGCACAGGGCCGTCCACCCGCCCCGCTCCTGCTGCCGGCACCGGCTTTCATGAGGCCACAGAGTAAACCTGAGCAGCAGCCCCACGGGTTGGAATGAGCTGCCTTGTTTTGCCAGGCTGGTCTTAATCTGGATCACATCCACATCACCTCACAAATGTTAGTGCTGGTGCAGATGTGAGCAAGAGCAGCTGGGAAGAGAGCGAGGCTGCTCTGTCAGCAGCAGTGCTGGCTCAAAGGGCTCGGGGAGCTATAATATTCTACTCCCCTCTTTCTCAGCATATTTACTGGGATGTCAGCTTCTCAGGAGGGCAGTAGCAGCTGCTTTAATAGCCCTGAAACTCCACAGTAGTCCTTAGAAATCTTTCATATGTTCTTAAATGTCGGGCCTCAGGGGGCCAATGGAATCACCTGCTTGGACTTCCAGAGGCGTCCTGGATCCCTGGGCCTGCAGTCGGCCTCTTCAAGATGTTCTGACACCGCAGCTATCTGCTGAAATGGGTTAACTGCGTCTGACAACGCGTTTAGTGAATGAGTGGGTCTGACTTGGAGCTGGATGTTGAACATGCAGGGAACTGGAGATCTCTGTCAGGAATACGCTACACTTCATTTCATTCATGTGTCTGTGGCCAATTCTAGCAAGGAAGGTTAAAGCTACCTCTGATCCTTTCTATTTGCTTATCTGTCCTCCGTGTGTTAGACTCAAAGCATTGTTAAATACCATTCTTAACATCAGGTCTGGGTTTCAGTTTGAACTCTAAGGGCATTTCCTCCGTCAGAGCACTGGCAATGTGCTGCCCTTCTTGTCCCCCAGCCTTGCTGTCCTCGTGTTCCACCGCTCAGCTCAGCTCGGTGGGCAGCCCCATGGCTGCGTGGGTCTCACCTCAGTCATGACGAATGTCCCGTGTGGAACCGCTCCTCAGAGAGCACTTTAACCAGCAACACGAAGTCCCAGCGACAGGGCAGCAAAGTTCCTACCTAACTGCTGGTATCCCTTCAGCCCAGGACATTAACAAGGGCACGGAAACTTACTCTCCTGGATGTACTGAAACATGCCGGGGAACAGGAACTCCACCATTTTTTAAGCGTGACCAAGACGAGATGCGGGACTGCTGTGTGCTAAAGGCAGAGAAGCAGGGAGCAGAAAGCAAGTGAAAGCCGGCTGGAGAGAAGACTCTCTGTTTTCTACCCACCAAGTCCTCTCTTGAGGACCAGTGGTGGTGGGGAACCTGCTGACAGCTCCTGGTGACTGGGGCTGTGCCGTGCAGCCCTGTGTGCTGCGTCCAGACAAATGGCTGCAGCGATGATCTGGATGCCAGGACAGTGGGAGAGGCCTCCGTCTGCTCCTGTACGTCTGGTTGGATGGGGCTGGTGGATGAAGCAAGGATCCAGTTTGAAAATGCAAGTAATAGAATTAATAATTGCTGAGAGGTCCTGCCCCTGGCTGTGGTGGCACCAGCATTCATCTGGTGATTGCTGAGCCAATGAGCTGCTTGAAGGAGCTGGACCAGCAGAAGATTGTCCTTTTGTTGTGTTTAGTAGGATTTTCTGTGAGCTTAGCTGGGAAACAGCTCCCCTCAGGATCTGAGGAATGCCAGGAATGTGTACCTGGGGACAGAGCGGGAGAGCAGATCGGCAGTTCTGGCAGCAGCCAGCTATCCCGTCAGCTTGTCCGTCACACTGCCGTCCTGCCCGCGCTGCTGCCAGCGGTGCTCCTCGTGCCGGGGTGACGGGATTCCTGTCCTGCAGGGAACAGAAGGGGGAAAGGGGAGAACTAGTGACAATCACCCTGAAGCCCTGTCCCCAAACAGGCAAGCACAGGGAAAAACCTTTTTCCCCAGGTGGCCATTCTGAGACATGAGGACACCTGAACTGCTCCCGATGAGATCCTGCGCTGGCGTTTCAGAGCAGGATCAGGCAGCCCAGGGTGCCCTCCCAGCCCCTTTGTGAAGATTCTAGCCCAGACATGGAGAACGACCAACACTTTCCTGGAGCTGTGCAAGAACAGACACTGTGTTGGGGCTGCTTTGCTTTCTGTTTAACTCCGGCTCTGTGAAGCACGAGGTTTTCTAGAGCACGCCGGGTCTAGGTTAAGGCTGTTGTGGTTGGCAAGGCTGCATTTTGACAAGTCAACTAACTGAGCTGAACAGGAATGGGGATAAAATTCCAGCTTGCTAGTCAAAGCCTCAGTCCAGCAAGCATCCGAACACAAAGGGGGAGGGTGAACTCATGGGGGAAAAGTTCCACATCCACCTGTTATCCAGATATGTGAAGATAGGGTAAGGGTCCAAATCCCCTCATGACCATGAATGGAGACAATAAGGGACTGAGTTTTTTAACCCAAAAGCATGGGGGAGCGGGTGACCCAGCAATCCAGGTCCTGTGTGGCCTCTGCCTTGGAGAATGCTTGTGTCTTTCTGAGTGAGCAATATTGTACTGGAAGGACAAAGGGGCTGCACCCAAGACTTCAGCACGCTGAGAACTGCCTGATCTGCCAAGCTGGAATCTCCAGGTTAAATCGTTCCTGACTTTTCCATTTTTCTGACTTCAGAGACAGGCACCTCTACGACCTTTTTACTCGCCGCGTCTCCTCCTCTCCAGCAGTGACGATGTTCTATGCAGACCGCTCTGCAGTCAGACTTTCTGGGTTTAACTCATCACAAACCAGATTTTCTGCGTGGTTTTTTACTCTGTATTTCTGTCCACTTTTGAAAGACTCCACGCACTGCACAGCAGCCCTTGCGCTGTTGTGGTCCTGAGGTTACCTGTACGTGTAACCTCTCCCAAGCTGGTTCAGTGGTCATTACTACAATTCTATTTATTTTTTTGGCTTAATTAACAAGGAATGATAAATAACTTTTAAACAAAGGTATTTTAAAATATTTGATGGTCCTGTCCTAATTTTATATCAGCACATAATTTCATTTCAAATGTTATCATAGAACATCCTTTTTCTGTTTTCGCATGGAAAAGCAGACTGATCATTTTTACATAAGCCTGCGGTTTTCTGTTTTAAAATGTAACTATGCAGGTTAATCGACCATTTTGAAATATTCTAAATATATAAGGTCCCATAAGAACTTCTTTATTTTTCTCAGTCACATAAAGAACTTGGTAAGGCAATTGTTAGCCCTCCCTCCTTCTGAAAAACAAACGTACTTCAGAGCAGGGCAGAAGTACAGATCTTTCACCTTCTGTCTTTGCTCTGCTCAGTCTGAATTCCCCTCTAAGTGCAGATTTTAAATGGTATAAATTTTCCTTCTTAACCACCTGCTCCTGCATAAGGATAGAATCAAAGAAAATCTCACAATCACATGGGGAAACAGGGTCTCCCCCTGTTACCTGGGGCGGGCAGGGCTGGGACACTCCAGAAAACAGGAGGGTGTGCTGCTTTGACTGAAAATGAGTTAATTTTCTTCACGCATTAAAAACCTCTCTTTTGTTTTGTAGCTAGCACAGTCGTTGTGTGAATTTAGTTTGAGAACAAGAGAGAACACCCAACACAGAGTTAATGTTTTGAATTGCTCTGGTCCGAGAGCCAAGGACACTGAGCTCTGCGCACAGGTGTGAGACGGCAAGGAAGGGGATGGATGGATGGATGGACAGAGCTGGACTGACACCCGCACGGAGCAATCGGAGTGTTCCAGCCCGTTGGCGTCGGGCTTTGTATTTAAGGAGAGTCAAGATCTTCTGGTTTTCTCTTTCTCTTACTCTCTCACTGTCTCTTTTGGTTGGAGCCAGGATGGAGATCTGTTTGGGGAGTGCTGGTCAGGTCTGTCTTTAGTTCGGCCTGTCACCATCGTGCCGTTTTGCAAAGGCCTGAGGGCCTTTCTGCCTTTTTCCTCCTTTCTCTCTTTGGGATCAGCTGTTTAGGACCAGGTGCTGCTGCCTGGGACTGGCTGCTCAGCACGGACAGAGTTGTGAGGAATTGCATTGAGTATATTTTCTTTTATATTCTATTATATATATATTTATATATATATATATATATATATATACTAGTAGTGTATTAGTATTTTGATATTTATTAACCTGTGTTTATCACAATCCAAGTTCCTCCCTCCCCTTTCGATTCTCTCCCTTGTTTGGGGGGCAGCGAGCGAGCGGCTCTCATGGTTATACTGCTGGGGTTAAACCACGACAGTGGGTGTTCCAGGACACTCTGTAGATGATGATAAAGAGAAACCCCATTGCAAAACCTCTGCTCAGACCCAGCAGGTCTCAGTAACCCTGGGGTGGTGCATTTGTGGGGTTGCCAGCTGGCCTGGCAGCACCTCGAGTATCTTTGCATCTCGAGAGTCTTTGCACCTTCCCGGTGCTCCGGGGGCTGAAGGGGCCTCATATGAAGCAGGGAAGCCCGGGCAGCTCTGGCACCACGGCCTGGCGATGGAGCCTTTAGGACGTGAAGCGCTGATCAGTGATAACAGCCCCTTGGAGCCCTGGGAGTGTGGTGTGAGTTCTCGCAGAGCTTCCCTGGGTGTCTGCACCGCTCCGACCAGAGCTCCCAGTAACAGAAATGCAGCGAGGGGCCATCTGGGGAAACCCAGGTTCTGCTGCGTTTCTAGCTCTGGCTGTGCGCTGAGGGAAAAAGGCATTTCTAAGGTTGAACTGGTAGTTTATAATGAATTTGTCATACTTCGCTTTCACAAAAACATTCTCCTTTGCATAGAGAGTAAATCTGGACACTTTGAGACCAAGTCCACCCTTAGGATGACATTAGAAACTGAGTTTTAATGGAAACCAATTATATTTTTAGCAACTTAAAGATGCTTGGTCCTCTCCATAAGACTGAGTACTCAGTTGAGAGTGTAATTGTGCACACATTTGCTACTGCTGTTTTCCAGGATAAATGCAATTTAAAAATATGAAAATAAGAAAATATTTCAATAAAAGTACAATCCTCACAATGCATTATGGACCTTGAAAAGTTTGGCAGGTGTGGAGATCAACTCCCTAACCTGGAATTCCTTGGCCGGGGGTGCAAAGTGGTCCTTGCTCAGGTCTGCAGGAGGTTTCCTCTCCCGCCCCAGCGCTGCAGGAGCAGCGGATGTGGAGCGGAACAGGCTCCTCGGAGCCGCTCCGCCTGCCTTTGGGGAAGCCTCGCAAGCAAATCCTCAGCTCCATGGCTGAACTGTTCAGGGGAAGTAGCAATAAGACCTGATTACTTTTTCCGAGCTTCTATATCCTCGTGGCTGTTGCTACTGTTCACTGTGATAAACTCCTGTGTGTTCGCTGCCGTCAGTGCTCACTGTTTGCTGGGGCAAGCCCAGGACGTTTCCCTCCCCACCTGTCAAGCCCGCAGTGTGCTTTGGCACCCGGCCACTGCCGAGGCTCGACGACTTGAGCAGACCGCTTCAGAAACAAGCCATCCCAGTACTTAAGCCACCTCTGCTTCAGGAGCTTTTCTTCCCATCTGTGTGCTTTCTGGAGAAGAAAGTATTTGCTGGTCAGAGAGGTTTTCCACTTGCGCCTCCTTCAGCTTTCCATTACCGCTCAGAGGTTATATGGGGTGCAGGGCTATACACTGTACTGTACTATAAGCAGAGGTGTTCAGACTTAATTTATTCCCTTCTCCTGGATAGAGATTATTGCAGCTGTGTGTTTTGGAAAGCTATCAATGAAGGGAGTTCAGCGCATACAACACACTTTCAATAGGGTACTGTACTCTATATTTCCAGGTTCTGTTTTAATTACACTTGCATATTACCTCGGAGGAAGCTGAAATCTGGAAAATGTTTTCTCATATACCGTGTCTTAAACCCTCCTGACCTTCTGTTTTATACCAAGTACATTTATGTTTGTGATCAAAACCATATAATATGGGGCAAGGTTTGGCTATCCAGGATAATCTATCAGCCTCATGCTGTCAGTCCCTCCCAGCGAAGTCTGAGCAATTTTCACTAAGAAATGTCCCCACCACCTTCCAGCAGTCACTCCCTCTTCCCTCCCTCCATGCGGCTCCAAACACGGCCTGCAGGAGTTGGCCCCGTGCTGCGGGGACAGCAGAAGCATCAAGGTTTAACAAAACCAGGACACCCCCTCTGGTCACTGTGAGAGGCTCCTGCTGCTCCCACGAGTCCCTGAGGGACTGAGCAATGGCCTGGCTGGTATCCTGAAAAGCCGAGCGGCAGGCCCAGCCTTGGCGGGGCTGTGTCCAGCAGTGACGTCCCACGCTGCGGGGAGGCCGGGAGCAGGAGCAGCCCCGCAGCCCTCGCTGAGCTCACCCGGCCAGCACGGCTGGGAGCTCGGTACAGGCTGCACTGGAGACCACTGGGGAAAACCAGCCCGATGCCTGGAGGTAAAACCTCCCCGAGGCAGCGGCACCACGCAGGGAGAACGGGACACTGGTGAGAGCTTCGCCTGCCAGGAACCGGTGGTTACAAGAGGGTTCAGAGGTGCCCCGTGGACTCGCAGCAAGAGTTTCAAACCTCCCGCAGTGATCGGGGCTGAGAGCAGAGCAAGATCTGTATGAACCAGTCCTCTGCTCCAGAGCAGCATTCAGGTAACCTTTAAATCTGTGCCAAAGAGAGCACAGCTCGATCTTCACATTCTCGGGATGTCTGCAGAATGTCCTGAGAACGAGGGTTTTAGTGAAGAAGTGTGAGCAGCGGGGGCTCTGTCAGTCCTCTGCCTGGTTCTTGAAGCCCAGCACTTCAACATTCCAGAAGCGCAGATCGCTGCAGGCATCTCCCCTCTGCTCCTTCCCAAAATGCTCACTGCTCCCGGGGCACGGGGAGCTGGTGATGGCTCCAGCCTGGGACGTGGGGCTCTGCTGAGAGGGCTCCTGAGGCTGCACCTTCACTTCACAGAATCCCAGGATGCGAGGGACTGGAAGGGCCCTGGAAAGCTCATCCAGTGCAATCCCCCCATGGAGCAGGAACACCCAGATGAGGTTACACAGGAAGGTGTCCAGGCGGGTTGGAATGTCTGCACAGAAGGAGACTCCACAACCCCCCTGGGCAGCCTGGGCCAGGCTCTGCCACCCTCACTGGGAACAAGTTTCTTCTCATATTTAAGTGGAACCCCCTGTGTTCCAGTTTGTACCCATTGCCCCTTGTCCTGTCACTGGTTGTCACCAAGAAGAGCCTGGCTCCATCCTCCTGACACTCATGCTTTCTATATTGATCCCCATGAATGAGTCACCCCTCAGTCTCCTAATTGTCTCGATGCCTCACCCTAAAAAGCAAAGTAACTTTTACTTCGTAAAGAGTAGAAGGAATTATGTAAATCTTGTCAAGCAGGAACTTCTTAGTTGGACTAAGCTGCTTTTTAACTCAGCTGTGAGGCAAGAACTTATGAAACAGAAAGTTCTTCCTTCGAAAGCAGTGATTATGCCGAAGCGGTGTTGGCTGTAATAGAAGGTTGAGTTTGATCTCCCAACGTGATGCTGTAGCTGAGAGGGAAAGCTGAACACTGGACTATAGTGAAAGACAAAATCCAGTCAAAGTACGGAGTTAGTAGTGTCTGTGTCACTGATGAGGTCGTTACTGCAACACTACATGAGTTTTGGTGTTCACACTGCAAAAAGTATTTGGGGAAGTGAGTCTAAAGAAAATACACAAGAAAAAGAAGAAAAATCTGGTAAGGGAAGTGCACAGCAAAAGCAAAACCAAGCTGATCGACCCCTTTCATAGAAAATAAAGGAAAAAATTCATCACAGTCTGCATAGGCAGAACAATGCCCATGGGAGCAAGTTTTTAATGCAGCACACAAAGAAGTCAATTCACTGATTCAAAGTGGAAACTGGACAGTAGGTAGAAATAGCTGCTTATGAACAAATGAAGTGCTAATATTCACAGAATTAGCTTCGAGCTGAATGTGGTGAGCTTTTTAAAACTTTCGGTCTTTAAATCAATCCTGGATCTCTCTTTCCAAATACATGTTACCCAGCTATTATGCAGTGTCATTTAATGCCAAGGAACTTTAAAAATAGGCTTCCTTTAAAAAAATAAATGGTGGGAAAACAGAGACCACATCAGAATACCATGTTTCTCTAACAGGACAGTGGTCAAAGCCCTGTTAAATCCTGGATTCAGCCAGGAGGTCCCACTGTACCCGCTCACTGCAAGCCCTACAGAACATACAGAACAGAGCGGTTTTGCCAAGTCGTCCTGTGGATCCATCAAGTCCATTTCCTGCAGGCAACAGAACCCTGAAAAGAAAATAAGGAGAGGACAAATGTGCAGTGAGGTTTCCCTGGCACAGCTTCTCAGCTCCCAGGGGCTCAGAAAGTCCCATGGACTCACGTCCAGCAGCTTTTCGTGGGTTTTTCTTCCATGAACTTATTCAGGTTTTTTAAACATATGTAGACTTTTAGCATCCAAACCAGGGTGCGGTCAGGAGCTCTGCAGCTGGGCTGCGCTGTAGGAATCTGTACCTTTGTGCTGGTTTCAAACTTGTCCTGAACCAGTTTAATTGGGTACCTCGTGGTTCTTGTTTGGGAGAAAACTTACCCCAGTTCACATTCCTGGCCCACATCAGCTTTCCGTCTCCCCCAGACACTCCTGTCTGTCCAATTACTCCTGTCCCAGAAGCTGCTTCATACTTCCAGTGGTTCTTACTGCCCCTCTCCAGCTCTGCTGCACCACAGTGTTCACCGGCCCTGGGAACCCCTGCAGCCCCTGCGTATTGTTTTCTCATTTGTTCTCTATTTCTCTTCCAGTCATTCCTAAAGTTGCATTTGCTGCCTCGATTGCTGTAAAAACGGAGCTGACATTTCAGGGACTTGGAGGTACACAGGGCTCACCAGCCTAAATGATCCTAATTGTTCTTCCTGCCCTCATTGCCTACGAATTAAACTATCATTCTTCAATCACATTATAAGATTCAGTCAGTCCCATAATTTGCTTATAATTGCCAGGTCAGCACAGTGACCCTTTATAGTACTGAATTAAATTCCTTTTCTCCTGAGTCTCCCAAACCTCTGGAATTTCCCCAGAATTCCAAGATTTATTAAAAATCAGTAGGCTTATTGGTGCAGGTTAAATGTTTTAAAACCCTGACAACGCCAGCACATGCTCCTCATCACTTTCTTATCTTACTGGCATGGGGGATATTTCATTACTGTTGCAAGAAGTGAATTATTTCTTATGGCTTTTTCTCTTACCAAAAACATTATAATGTTTTGGGAGACAAATAGCTACACCGTCTTTACATTTTGAGACAAACGGCAGGTCATTTTGCTCAGAAATCCAAAGAATCAATCTGTTTCGAAAGTTTCCATGCCTCAGAAAGATTCCAGCTTACATTTTCTGGAGCTTATTGATCAAATATTATTCACACAACATTATTCCACAGGAAAAAAAAAAAAAAAAAAAGAAGTAATCAATACACTTGTTCCATGCCTATAATATTTCTTCATACATCTGAGATTCGTCTTCCGTCACCAACCCACGCCAGGTGGGTTTAAATTCCATTATAGATGCTATGAAGTGAAGATGTGTGGGCTGCAGGCGCTCGATGTTTAAACATCTCAGCCTGGGCACCAGGCTATAGCTCAGGGATCTGTAAAAATGCGGTGACACGTGTCACCACGGGTGTCACTGACACCTTCTTGCAACCATGTTCATGTGCTCGAGTCCCTGTTTGGGTGCAGGCCCAGAGCCCAGGATCAGCTGTGCTGCTGCCAATCGCTCAAGCCCTTCTCTCCTCTCTCCCTCCTCACACTCGGTATTTCTTGCCTGCAGGACTCATCCAGCAGCTGTTCTCACAATATCCCTCAAATATCAGGCTGTCTGTGACACAGCTGTTTATTTAAGGACCCAGCAGTAAAAGGGATCAGTTGAACGTGGAAGCATTTAGTACAAGTCCTTCCTCTGTGTGATTTATATTGGAAATGCAGGTCGGATCCCCAGTTCCTGCAGGGGTGCAGGGTGGGTGTCCTGTGCCAGCCCCACGCCGCAGGGTGCAGGCAGCACCCCAATGGCCCTGGGGAGCAGCTGGAATACAGTGGGAGTATAAGTATAAGCAGTATAAGTTGGGGAATGACCTATTAGAGAGCAGTGTAGGGGAAAGGGACCTGGGGGTCCTGGGGACAGCAGGGTGACCATGATCCAGCACTGGGCCCTTGTGGCCAGGAAGGCCAATGGTACCTGGGGTGGGTTAGAAGGGGGTGGTCAGTAGGTCAGAGAGGTTCTCCTGCCCCTCTGCTCTGCCCTGGGGAGACCACACCTGGAATATTGTGTCCAGTTGTGGCCCCTCAGTTCCAGCAGGACAGGGAACTGCTGCAGAGAGTCCAGCGCAGCCACCAAGATGCTGAAGGGAGTGGAGCATCTCCCGTGTGAGGAAAGGCTGAGGGAGCTGGGGCTCTGGAGCTGGACAAGAGGAGACTGAGGGGGGACTCATTCCTGGGGATCAATATGGAAAGGGGGAGTGTCAGGAGGATGGAGCCAGGCTCTTCTGGTGACAACCAGTGACAGGACAAGGGGCAATGGGTACAAACTGGAATACAAGAGGTTCCGCTTAAATTTGAGAAGAAACTTGTTCCTGGTGAGGGTGGCAGAGCCTGGCCCAGGCTGCCCAGGGGGGTTGTGGAGTCTCCTTCTGTGCAGACATTCCAACCCGCCTGGACACCTTCCTGTGTAACCTCATCTGGGTGTTCCTGCTCCATGGGGGGATTGCACTGGATGAGCTTTCCAGGGCCCTTCAACCCCTGACATGCTGGGGTTCTGTGACTCTGTGGGAGACACGAGAGTCCTGCCCTGCTGGTGCCTCCAGCCCGGTAGAAGTGCAGCAGGGAGAAAGAACCAGGCCCCAGCCCTCCACACCCTGGGCAAGTAAAAAAAACCCACAACAAAACAAAACAACAAACAGACAAAACCCCAAACAAACAAACAAAACACACAAAAAAAGGCAGGGAATCGGATGTTTAAGGGAGCCTCTGCACTGTTTTTTTTCCCTAGACAGTGAATCCCTCTCATGCCTGCAGCTGAATCCCCAAAGGACAGAGGGACCCAACCCACAGGTACCTGTGTCCAGACTCCTTTGGGGCCCTTGTCGCCCATCAGCTCCCAGCCCAGCTCCCAGATGCTTCAGTTCGCCCTCCAGGACCTGCTCTCAGAGCTGCAGGATCAGCCTTTTCAACCTCAGGCTACAGATGCCTTGGGGAGGGCAGATGGCTTATCTGCCTGTGGCCCAGCAGTGAAACTCGTGATCCATCTGAAAATCTCATAAATGAAAGTGCTTCATCATCCAGGCTCGGGTTTCTCGGCTCTGTTGCCTTGGACCTCCCACAACAGCACACACGGCCGCACTCAGCATCGTGCTACAGCTGCCGCTGGCACAAGTTATTGCCTTTGCTGGGCTTCAGCAGCCGGCTCTTGCTCTGAGCCTTCAGCAGCTTCTGGGCCAAAGGTCTGAATAAAGCCTGAAAGCCACTGGCATGAGGACAGGCAAGTGGAAAGAAAGAATTGCTTACACAGTTCTTTTCATGATAGGCACGTGGACACTTCTATTCCCACCAGCAGCACTGCTACCCAAGCCATCTCTTGTTCCACCTGGGTTTACATGCACTCTGCAGTGGCTCCTGCGTTCAGTCCGTCTTGTTATTCAGTCCTTCGCCCAGACCTCAACTCCTGCTGTCCCAACTGCCACCCCCTGACAGCCACTTCTCGCCGAATCCCTTGTCATAGAATCACAGAATGGTTTGTGTTGAAGGGACCTTCCCAGCTCCCCAGTTCCCCCCCTGCCATGGGCAGGGACATCGGCACCAGCTCAGGTTGCTCAGAGCCCCGTCCAGCCTGGCCTGGGATGTCTCCAGGGATGGTTCATCCACCACCTCTCTGGGTACCTGGGCCAGGCTCTCACCACCCTCAGGGCCTACAATTTCCTCCTCATGTCCGGCCTGAATCTCCCTCCTTTAGTTTAAAACCATCACCCCTTGTCCTATCACAACAGGCCCTGCTCAAAAGCCTGTCCCCATCTTTCTTACAGGCTCCTTTTAAGTACCAAAAGGCCTCAATAAGGTCTCCCCATTGCTTCTCTTCTCCAGCTGCACACCCCAGCTCTCCCAGCCTGTCCTCCAGCAGAGCTGTTCCAGCCTCGCATCATTCCTGTGGCTCCTCTGGCCCCTCTGCAGCAGCTCCATGTGTGTCCTGTGCTGAGGACTCAGAGCTGGACCAGCACTGCAGGGGGGTCTCACCAGAGGGGGGCAGAGGGGCATGATCCCCCCAAACCTGCTGCCCACGGGGATGGGGATGCTGCTCAGGATACGGTTGGCTTTGTGGGCTGCAAATGCACAATGACGGGTCATGTCCAGCATTTCCTCCCCCAGTGTGCCCAAGTCCTTCTCCTCAGGGCTGCTCTCCATCCCTGCATCCCCAGCCTGTGTCGATACCTTCTCCCCAGCCACATTCTCTCCAGGGTTTCTATAGAGCTCCTGCTCGCACGCCGTCTGCTTCTCTCCATCCTACCATGAGCTTTTTATCCTCTCTAGCTGGGTTCCTGTAATCTGATCACTAACCATATGAGTTAATGACTTCTTTGCCATCTAAAGTGTGTGAGTCTTATTGCACCTTTGCAGAACAGAGAGCTGCCGTGCAGACATACAGCCATGGAGCACCCAAAGGGTCTTTCTCTTTCAACATTTCTGGAGAAAGATTAATGTATTTTGAAGCCATTTGCATGAGCAAAATGAGACATGCCTGCTTTCATCACTAAAAGGCTTATTTCTGACTTAATGCCATGATCAATGGCGTCTTGTACAAAACCAAACGTGCAGAAGCAATACCTTCATTTTCATGGCATTTCTCTGGCAGCCCAATGGTCAGAGTCTGCTCGGCCCGGACTCCTGGCTGCACAGCCTGGCCCAGGGTGACAAACCCAAGACTCCTAGAGAAAAGACCAGTGAAAGGAGCGTTTTCTGTCCCCTTGCAGAGGCTCAGCCAGTTCATCACTATTATTACTAATGGAGCAATTCTTTTCTTGACAACTATGCCCTTCAAAATGACATTGGGGAAAACCGAATCCATTCGAGCCAAATCGTTGCAGAAAGTCGAAACTAATCCTGAAAAGAAACCCCAACAAAACAGGGACATCGGTGAACTCGGAATGACAGAATCAACGGGTTATTCTGAGTGTATTTACTGCGCTGTATTTACTGTTTTTCAAAAAACGTTAAGATTTCCTTATTTATTAAATTTGTTGAGAAGCAATGAAACCTCATGCAATTTTATTTTAAAATATCGTTTTACTACCCAACAGCAACAGTAAACTCGTAAAATAACACGTGATTGACCAGGACTATGGAGCAAAAAAAATTGTTTGCTTTGTACATTCTTATTAGTCTTGGCTAAGATGTTATAAAAGCAGTGTCTTTTAACACCTTTTATTATACAAGGGTCAAGGGGTTTTTATGTTTCTTAAAGAAAGCTTCAAATAGCCCACATAGCGGGTTACTGCATCTTTCATATGGCTGCTGTATAAACAAGCACATTTTACACAGGAAATGACATAACCATGTAAAAGTGTACATGGAGTTTAGGCACATATTCAAACACTAATGGGAATGCATTGTTTTAAATGGCATACTTTTATGTTTACCTCTTGAGCTTAGTACCCATATTTTAGCCAAATACAACAAAAATTATCCACACATACCTGTCTTATAGTATACTGTTTATTTGAAATTTGGACCTTCACAAAGACTCTCGTGGGACAGATAACGACCCTAGAAAGTAAATACAAATGAGGCATTCTCAGTGAGAGAGCGAAACCTGCCATCATAAAGGTGGAAAGCTGAACTTTTAACCCGTGGTGCTTTACAGCTCAGGTTTCTGTGCAATTCTACCATCCAGTCGCTAACACCAAGTCACCCATGGGAAGAAAGCTGGAGCAATAATTGAGGGTGTCTATCTTTGCACGTTATACAATGACCAGGCCAAGGCAAGTCCTGCCAAACCTCTGCAGTTTCAAGCTCCTCTGCTCCTTTCCAGCTCCTTCGCAGTGCCCTGTCCCTAAACCTGCTTTAGGAGAGGAACGAGGGGTGAGTTGAGTCCACCTGGGTTGTGCTTGTCATCGTAAAGGCCATCGCTCGCGTGTAAGTTTTGATACGTGTTTCTCTTCTCACGCTGTGCGTTTCCACATGAAGTCTTGACGAGATTTGCAACGGTTTGTAAGTAGAAATTGAATGGATATGTGGAATTCAGAAATAAAGAACACAGCTCACTGTGGCAGCGTCTTTTTGTTGCTATTGAGATTTTAGGTGAATAACAGAAACCGCTTTGAGAAGATCAGTGGAAGAGGTCACTCCAGCGCTGTAGATTGCAGTGATTGCAAACATGCAGTAAGCACCTTACCATTAATTACAAAGAAAGAAGTCCGTGTCAGCTGCTCCCAGTGGCTCAAGCAACACACCTATAGCATCTGTAGGCACGTATAGTGTCTATACCTGCACTCCATGGGGAAAGTCGGTAGGCCACTCCAGAATAAAATAGCATTGAACTGGAATTCTCAGAGTTATCAAACAAATTCAGGAACAGAAATGCAAAAGGACACTCTGGACATCCCCGCACTGTTTTGTGACCAGTGTTATAACCCAAGGATATGAAATTTGAGAGTTTAAAGTGAAAAACCTACCCTAATCCTGCCATCTACTGTGCCCACCATGACAAACTCCCCACTTTAGCCGGACCAACCCGAGCGGTGCGAGGACCGTCCTGTCTGGGTGGCACCACGTTTGAGCCACCAGCTACACACAGGCAACGTCACGTTATCTCTTAACCCGGACACTTGGGCTGAAACTGCTTCTGTTTAGGCCAAACCAAATATCTGGCATTTCTGATGTGGCAATAACCCATTATAATTCTAGCATTTTAGTGCCTGTAGTTTCAAATTTGCTTAAACTTATATTCAAGACCTACAAGTGGTTTGGGTTTTTGTTTGTTTGTTTGGGGGTTTGGTTTTGTTTTTTTCCCTTCAAGGTATAACTACCACCTATCAGAATTTTGGGGTTTGAACCATTACCAAAGGGCATGTTTGAAGACTTTAGTACTGCAGCATTTATTCTCTTTTGTCCTCAGTTCATACTGTTCGCTTGGGATAATTGCAAAATCTTGGCTTTTTTTTCTTTCCCCTTTTGTTTTTCCCCGTTTAGATGATTACACATACTCCATTTAATCATTATTTACCTGAAATTTTGTCTTGTTTTATTGGTGTATTGAGAAATTCATACAAGGGCTGGAAACAGGAACCTCGGAGAGACACCTATGAGGCTTTAAAACCTTTTCTCCGCACCAGCCTCACCAGGCCCTGGGGCTGATGGGCAGCTTGGCAGTGCGAGCAGAGCCTCCCATGTTGCTCCTCAGGTTCCCAGCTCCCACGCATTGTGTGGAACACCAGCTCTACCTTCCTCCAAAGCTGTGGCAGCATCTCCCGAATGCAGCTGGAACTGCAGCAAACCACCCTTTGCAGGCAGTTGTGAGCCCAGGAGGTAACTTGTCTGGCCAGACAACTTCAAATCGAGTTTAAATAGGCAGCACTTGCTGTTTTAAACTCGTCGCCCTGAGGAATGCGCCTGCGTGGTTAACAGACGGGGTGGCCTAGCTGCGTCTGTCCTGCGTGAGAATGGGGGTTTCAGCAGGAAGGTGCATGGGGAGCAGCACTTGTCGCCGCGAGGAAGAAAGGAGACAGCGCTTTCTCATGGTCACGCAGCCTCTCCAGAAGGTACCAGAGCTGTGCTTGGTGCTAGAGAAAGGATCCTTCAAAGCTGCAGCCCAATGACTGAGAAAACAGCCGTGAGCAAGAAAAGAAGTGCTTGAACAGAATGGGAAAAAAAAGTCCGAGATGCCTTCTTGGCTGTGGGCTTGGCAGGAGGATGTTTTCTGGCCTGTAGCAACAGTAAATCATGTCTAAATAAACTTGTAGTAAAGCTTAGAATTATAAACTTCGTATAGGTTTGAAAGTGATGTGAGAGTGGCTGGTGATGGGACAGCATCTGTTGGTCCTGGGCTATGGCTCCACGAGGATGAGGAGGAGCAGGGCCCGGGCAGCGCACACCAGGGCTGCAGAGGGAGGCGGAGGAGCCCTGGGGACAGCCCTGACCCGCAACACAGATCCGGAACATGCCAGAATTTCTCATGCACATTATGAAGCAGCTTCAAGTGCTCGCCATTCATTCTACGTGCTTGTTAACCTGCTAATTAGTGATTCACCCTCCTGCCAAGTCCAGCATTCTGACCGACATCGTTCTGTGTCAGCGCATGGCCTGCACCAAGCAATATAAATTCCAGCAGGTAGGAATCACGGTGCTGAGCTTTTACAAAGACATCACACGTATGGAAGGTCCCTGCGGCGCATTCTCTATGTCACCATGCTGTAGGTTATGGCACAGGAAGGCTCTGCCTGCACAGGGCAAGCCCGTGTGTCTGGCCGCAAGGCTGCTTAGCCGTGTATTCTAGGCTGGTTGAAGCTCAGCCGTGTACACTGCGGAGGGAGGGCAGAGCTTTTTGTCACTGTTTATGGCGATCGACCAAGAATTTTGGGTGGCTTGTGGCCGGGGTGAACTAGAGCAGGTCCAGCGCGGGGTACCGGCCAGGAGGAGCTCGGGTCCCTGCCGCTACCCCGCCAGTGAGGCGGTGCAGAGGAGAGCTCAGACCCAGGAAATCACACGACGTGATGGCTTGAACTGTGATGAAACAATATCAAACCTTAGCAGTTATATTCTATACTATTGATAGCTACTTCAATAATTTCTGATGGCCCTTAGGGCATTTCTATCCATCTACAGTTGAACATCTGGTACCTAGTTTTGCAGGGGGGAACATACACAGAGTAATGCCACAATAAATGTATAATCCGTGCCTAGAACAGGTAAAGGGGATATGCAAACACATAGCCCTCGGAGTGCAAAATACAAGCTCTTTTGCGATCATCTGCATAACTCATTTTCACACCAGATACATCAAGTGACAGTGGCATTCCCCACCAGCCCAAACCACATCATATTTCAGAGCTTTCTTCCAATGTTCCCAGTTTCTCTGGCAGCAGAGTTAGAGGCAAGCAAAATGTGGGGACGTTTTGCATACTACCGGTATTCTGCTGCACTGAAAAGTCCCTTTCACTTGCATTTATTGTACAAAAACATTAAAACAATTTCTTAATAGCATTATAATTATGCAGAGCTAGACACAATGTAGCACTGTGTCAATAATTTATTACATCTTATGCCTTAATTGAACACTTTTACTATGAGCATTTGAGAACAACTTGGACCTTATACAGAGTAATATATCTTGCTACATAATAATGGAAAGGTGGGTACTTAAGAAAGATATGTAGCTTGGAGGAAAACATACATGGAAGCAAATACCTCCTGCATCACCTATCTCCACATAAAACTTAAAACTAAATCAACATATTATATTTCATGACTCTTTATATATATATATATATATATGCATAGTTTCAAGAGCTAATCAGAAAGAAATCATATGACAGTGTAACTATTTACACCCAGGTGGGAGCAC
Organism: Columba livia; assembly: GCF_036013475.1. NCBI lineage: Eukaryota > Metazoa > Chordata > Aves > Columbiformes > Columbidae > Columba > Columba livia. The sequence goes on from NC_088617.1 coordinate 13,864,077, forward strand.
ACCAGAACACAACCTTCTCTTGTAGACATCAGGAGTCTTTTCTTATATTTCTCAATGAACACAGCACGTGGGACTCTGATATAAGTTTGGTCTCAAGAATATTGTTCAAAGGATGAGATGGGCCATGTTCACGGCTCACTGATCCCGTCTTTACCCGCTGCCTTGAGGCTAAAACCAGAGGTGTGGAGGTGTAACCTTCTCCGTCATGAACTTCAGTCACAGCCAGTCTCGTGTCGCCAACACAGGGCCTTGTATCAGACTGCATGATAGCATCCAAACACTACGGAAATACACCCCATGGTGGAGAGACAAACAGAAGCACGAGATTTATTGCTGTATCCTTGTAAACATGTGTACCCTACACATAAGAAATCTGGCTAAGCTGGTTTGAGGAGAGCTCATGCTCAATGTGTCATATTACCTTTCGTAACATATTCATGTGGGCAACTGTTCTGCTACCTACAACCACACGACTCCACCACCATGTCCTCGTACTGCTTGTAGACCACGTTGTTTGCAGAGTCAATGAAAAGAATGCTGATCGGACTCAGCCTGGTTGGGACACAGCAAGTCGGGGGTGTCGATTCTGGGTCCATCGAGTTCATTAAAGTCTGGATAACCGCGTGGTTGGTGGGCTCCAGGTGGGATCGAAGCGGGAATTCACAAAGCCCTTCGCAGTGATACGCTTCGTACTCCAGAGGGGCTATTATCCAGTCATCCCAGCCCATATCCTTAAAATTCACATGGAGGGCTTTTCTGCTACACCTCGCCTTCAGGTTCTTAGTGGGCCTCTTCCCTTGCCGTGTTGCTAGAGGAGCTCTTCTCTTCCGCCTCTGATTGAATAAGTACTCATAAACAGTTTTGTCGTCTTGGCCGGACCTAGCTTTGATCTCATTGAAGAATAAGTCTCTCTTTTTCGTTCTCCCGAATACCAAGAAGAGAGCCTTTTCATTGACCTGTCTGCCCGTTCGGTTAAATCCCACACTCCTGAGATCAACAGCTCTCCCCCTGTCGAAAGTTTCCAGCTCAAAGCACAAGTTAACCAAGTTTTTAAAGTTCCTGAAAAGCTTCCAGATGTCAAACACTTCCCACTTTGGTGTATCTGTGATAGTGACAGTACGAGAGTCCAGGAGCGTTGCTGCTTGTCTGTTTGTAGAGCAACTAAATAATTTCACTTGGGACGTTTTTCCAGAAGAATGAGACTTCCAGGTATCCGAAGGCTTCTTCCTCAATATTCGAAGCTCTGCTCCCAGCAAACCGTCTTTTTCTAATGCGCTGATGTCAAAAATATATTTTTGTTTTCTTATAGTTGGGGCTCTCTCATCTAAAAAAAAGCACACGTGGTTTCAAATGTATATCAAGCACAGATCAATATCAGTTATTCAGTTCTTAATGGTTTCCCTAAGGTTCCTCTTAAGCCTAGAAGTTTCCTTAATTAGCCCAGCAAACAGAAAGGGATCAGCTCTGTTCAGGGACCCAGAAGAACTCAGTGACTCAACGGGGAAATGAGTTTCTGAGCTTGCCCTGTAGAAATCTCATTTCTTTCACTGGTGAGGATTTTCTAGCTTCAAAGTAGCAATTAGCCAATTGAGAACTAGTCCTTTTCCAGGGCTGAGCACTCACAGGGCCTATTCACCACTTACATCCTACTTCAATTACTGAAACAGAGCGTCAGTGGTGCCCAGGTCTCACGCTGGCTCCAAACATGAGCAAACCTGCCCTTAGACGATACAATAGTGAATTAGTCCTTTAAAACCACATCCCCCAGGAACTGCCAGACACAAGGATAATTGCCTTATTAACTTAACTCCGCATGATTCACAGCTTTTTCAAATTGGGCAGAAAAGCACACCTCCCTTTAACCTGACGTTACATGTGCGTGGTTAAGCTCATGAGCAGCACTACGAAGGAATATGGCTGAGCCAAGGTTCGTTACATCAACAACACCTTCCATTGGCGAGCTGAGAACCCGAACACAGCACTTGTGAGCACTGCACCGTCCCTCCCCAGGAGCCACACTATCAAGTGGCAAACAAACCCAGTCCTGCCTGAGTCTTCCATCACTTTATCAGCTGTAGCCTGTGTCGCTTCCTTGAGCACAGGGCAAAACTTGTACTAACGTCACTGGAAGCAACACGGGGCTCCCCAGCCAGAGCAGTAACGTGAACACCATTCTTTGGGAGCCTGGCTAGTTCTTGCGTGAAAGCAGACACTGGTTCAAATTTCCAAAAACCTTTGGAAGCAGAATGGTGAAACTGCCAGTTCTGCAGTCCCAGAAGTTCTTTACTCTGGTTAGTCTGCGCTTAGCTGTGGCTTCTGTGGATAGAAGGTTGGTGGTACCTGAAAGCGAGAGCTCGGACCTGGTACCGATACACCCGCCCTACGCTACAATGACTCCTGGGTGCACACTGGAGCTCCTCACAACTCTGCCTTGAACAAATCAGGCTGACCCTTTGATACTGAAACTTGTGGGTGTTTGATGGAATAGTCCTGTTCTTAGCATCTCGTGTATTTTTAGACATACTTGACAACAAAATCTAATGTTAGCCGTTTCCAGGAGCTAGTTATGGAAAGGAAACAATACCAGAATTGAAGAGGTTTTTAAACACCTAAGCATGCAAAGACTGATTCATTTTCAACAATATGCATCTAAAATATTTTCTAAATGTTTTGTTTGGCTGCCACACAACCATCTCATTCTGCCTCTGAAGGATTTTTCCGAGATAAGGCAGGAGGACAAAATCTGCAGCAAAGTTGTAAGATTTCATTTACATTAAAATGATCTATTTGACTTTAATGAAGTAGGATTATTTTCTAATAGTCTCTACATGTACAAACACACTCAGACATCTCTCTCTGTCCACACACACACCACCACGAGCTCCTTTCTTACCTTGTCCTTTGTCTATAAAGCTGGTTATTGTATTGGCAAGTCCAGCCTCCAGTTTTACACTTCCATTCACACCTTTTCTTTCTGCATCTGAGAGCGTCCTGTACAAAGAGAGCATGTATTCATGTGGCGTTATAGGGGGGTGTCGGAAAGTTTCCTTAGTTTCCCTCTGCGTCACAGGCTCTTTAGTCTTTTTGGTTTTGAAAGAATCAGCATCAGTGCCGCTTGTGCCAGTTTTTTTCAAAGCCACCTTGCTGCTAAGATTCTGAACCTTTGGAGTCACTGTCCTCACTGCAGAAGCTCTGCTGGGTTGTCCTACCTTGCCCTCCGCGGCTGCTGTTCTCGGGAGAACCTTCTTTGATTCATCGCTCTTGGCCAGCAGAGCTCCAGCCTGCACAGAACTGCTTTTAGTCCTGGCCTTTGAGGTCCCAGTACTATATCCATGGCTTGCAGTCCTCAGTGTACCTGCCCGTGCTGAGGGACTCCTCTCCTTTCCTTCTGCTTTCAAAAAACCTAGTTTAGATCCTGGGTTAC